>NC_136988.1:4737527-4890027 GCF_032717465.1 Coenobita brevimanus | reverse complement strand
ACAAACATCTTATGCAAGAAACGTAAAGTATGAATTACTACAGGTACCTGT
This sequence comes from Coenobita brevimanus, assembly GCF_032717465.1. Taxonomy (NCBI): domain Eukaryota; kingdom Metazoa; phylum Arthropoda; class Malacostraca; order Decapoda; family Coenobitidae; genus Coenobita; species Coenobita brevimanus. The sequence continues at coordinate 4,889,976 of NC_136988.1, read as the reverse complement.
GCCTGTACGACAGAGAACACTGCGGCCCGATGCAGTACCTTCTCTCCATCTTCCAGAACAAGGTCAGTATAGCTATGTACAATAACAAAATTGCCTAAGCCTTTAATAACGTAATTTTACATCTAAACAATAATAGCAACAGAAGTCCTAGCAGGCTGATGAGAGAAACAAATATAACTCCAATAAATGTTAAAAGGTGAGGGAGGCAGGATGAGACATGCGATGAGGGTGGAAGGTGAGGCTGTGGGATGAGGGTGAAGGATGAGGCAGGGAGGTAATGGAACACTTAATCCATCTAAATAACACCTACACAATAAGACTATTATAAAACACCTACTCTCTCTCTCTCTCTCTCTCTCTCTCTCTCTCTCTCTCTCTCCTCTCTCCCCCTCCCCCGCGCCCCTCCTCGCCACAACACAGCTGACGTCACTTCACCCCTGACCCCCCAGAAAAGCTGCGCGTGTCTATACCTGGTGTCTCTCTCTACCTTGGATATAACCATCTCTTGCAATGTCCTCCGGGAAGCCCCATATATACCCACTCACCCACATAATCTACCCATCCACTTATCCAGCTTAACCAACCAAAATGTCTGCCCATCCACGCACCCACCTACTCATTCTGCCCACCTGCAACACCCACCCACCTACCTACCCACACTGCCACTCACACAACCACCCCACCCAGTCACACAGCAACCCACTTACCCACGCTGCTTGCCTGCTTACGAGTACATAGTCCACCCACCCACCCACCTACCCACTTCGTAAGTCAACCAAACTCGCACCGTCCTCCTACCCATTCAGCAAAATCCACTCACTCCCCGATCTTGCTTGCTCTCCAACTCGAATTTTTCCCGCTCCTTCTGGCACCTTGCCAAAAATCTTTCTAACAACTTTACTTCATAAACCTTCCCTCCTCTTTTCTACTCTGATGGTTCTGTAGCTATTTCTTCTACTGATAAAGCAGATCTCTTCGTACAGACTTTCTCCTCCAATTCCACCTTAGACGATTCCGGTGCTGTTCCTCCATCACTTCCCCCCTCTGACTTCCTCATGGCTGACATGAAAATTTCTTCAGCTGATGTATTTTCTGCCATCACTGGCCTCAGTACTAACAAGGCATATGGGCCTGGTGGGGTCCCTCCTGTTGTTCTCAAGAACTGTGCTTCTGTGCTTACACCCTGCCTAGGCAAACTCTTTCGCCTTTGTCTGTCAACTTGTACCTTTTCTTCTTGCTGGAGGTTTGCTCTCATTCAGCCAGTCCCAAAGAAGGGTGACCACTCCCAACCCTCCAACTATCGTCCAATTGCTTTAACGTCCTGTATTTCAAAAGTTTTCGAGTCAATTCTCAATAGAAAAATTTTAAAGCATCTTTCCTATCACAACCTTCTTTCTGATCGTCAGTACGGGTTCCGTCAGGGACGCTCCACTGGCGATCTTCTCACCTACCTTTCAGACTCCTGGTCATCCTCCTTTCGGGACTTTGGCGAAAGCTTTGCCATTGCACTTGACATCTCAAAGGCTTTCGATCGAGTCTGGCATAAATCTTTAATTTCCAAACTATACTCCTACGGTTTCTATCCTTCTATCTGTGCCTTCATCACTAGCTTCCTTTCTGGTCGTTCTATAGCCGCTGTTGTAGACGGCCATCGTTCTTCTCCTAGATCTATCAACAGTGGTGTTCCTCAGGGCTGTGTCCTATCACCAACTCTCTTCCTTTTATTCATCAATGATCTTCTAAGCTGTCCATCTAACCCTATCCACTCATACGCTGATGACTCCACCCTTCACCTTTCCATTCAGTTCCCACAACGCCCTTCTCAACAGTTACTTCAACAAACAAGGGATGAGGCTATGGCACACCTAATGTCTGACTTGGCTCGTATCTCTGACTGGGGTAAAAATAATATGGTTGTTTTTAATGCATCTAAGACTCAGTTCTTACACCTATCAACCCGACAAAATCTTCCACAGGTATACCCACTAATGTTTAATAATATTCAGCTTAATCCTGCATCATCCTTGAACATGCTTGGGGTTTCATTTACTCGGGACTTATCTTGGAAAGATCATATTACATCTCTTGTAAAATCTGCTTCCAAGAGATTGGGTGTGCTAAGCCGACTCCACTCTTTCTTTACCCCTGCACAATTGTTGACTATACAGAGGTTTTATGCGCCCCTGTGTGGAGTACAACTCTCATGTGTGGGGAGGCTCCCCACATACAGCACTTCTCAATAGGGTGGAGTCAAAGGCTTTTCGTCTCATTAACTCTCCTCCTCTTACTGACTCCCTTCAACCTCTGTCTCTTTGCCGCACTGTTGCACCTTGATCTCTTTTCTATCGCTACTTTAATGGTCACTGCTCCTCTGAACTGTCTGCTTGCATTCCTCCACCTCCACGACGGGCGTAGCACCCGTCTGGCAGCAAACTCTCATCCCTTTTCTGTCCAACTCTCTAATGCAAGAGTTAACCGTTACTCCCAGTCTTTCATTTATGCAACAGGTCATCTCTGGAACTGTCTCTCTCTGTCTGTATTTCCTGCTGCCTATGATCTCCAGTCTTTCAAACGCAGTGTGTCCAGGCATCTCAAAATGATCGGGTCTTGAATTTGGCTCTCTATTGTATTTTGTTTTTCTCTTGGAGGGAACTGTTACTGCGGGCTTATGGCCTTTGGTTCCTTCTTCCTCGCATAAAAAAAAAAAAACACCCATCCAGCCATCAACCCACCTGCCCATTCGTCTCCTCCATCAGGATGACTAGTAAATTTTACACACACACACACACACACACACACACACACACACACACACAAGCACAGGACGATAATTTATATTCTGCCACGTGCCCCCAAAGCAACGGCGTACGAGGCAGAAGGTTTTGGGGTGTGGCAGCCCCTCTCCCACCAGGACTAAGAAAACGTCTTTCATGTGCCAAGACTGATTTCTTTGGGCAGATTCATCTGGCAGTGTACTGTTTACTCTGAAAAATGAATAATGATTATTGCTGCTTGAATTATCGCATTATTAAAATAATATTCTTCTTTACGTATAAAGGTAAACTGATATAATATTTATTACTCAGTACCAGCTTTTCTGTGAAAAAAAAAATCTGAACATGAGATTTTAAGCATATATAATATTTACCGTAGACATAAATTGTTTCATAAATGCTAATACATTTGTGTGCTATGCATATTTAGTAATTATCTGCTAGATCAGGGCTGCCCCGAGCATCTTCAGGGAAAACTCCTTCTACTTCCCCAATGAAATGCTTGCCCATACCCTTATACCAAAGCCACACAACCACCCACCAATTCAGAAAGGCCACCCACCACCCAGATTGCCCATCCAACCACCATCACAGCCCAAACACTCATCCATCCCAATCATTCACCCATTCAAAAATACATCCAGCTTGCCAACCCAACAACCAATCCTGCCAGAACATCCACCCAATCCAGCCCACTTACCTTACCAACCCACCTGGTCCACCTACAACCCCCCCCTTCATGTCTACCCCAGCCATCCACACACCCACTTGCTCCCACATCAATCTGACCCTCCCACACACCCACTCCAGCCATCACAATCAGCACTGCCCACTCATCCCAATCATCCTGCCTGCCCATCCCGTTGACCAGCCCATTTTACCCACTCACCCACCCACTGTGCCTGCCCACCCTATTCACCCATACCACCTGCCTGTCCTCTGCATCATTCACCCATCTGCTCACCAAGTTATCACACTCCTGTTAAGGTTCACAAACATGATCGCTTGCAAGATCAAAGAGAGAGAGAGAGAGAGAGAGAGAGAGAGAGAGAGACAGACAGACAGACAGACAGACAGACAAACAAACAGACAGAGATGAATAGGGGGTTTTGTAGTATATCTTATACAAGTTCTCGTGGCCCTTCGGGCCCTCTCGCACTTGCTCCTGGGGAGGGCTCTCACGCTGCGCTCGCTTTCTCGTGCTTCGCACTCGTTTCCTCAAGCTTCGTGCGCAGTTGCGATCATTTCAGGTAATCCGAGTCACGTTTATGTGCTGTTCTAGTCTAACGTTGTCACTATCGGCCGTCAAGGCGACATCGAAGGGCCCATGATGGTCCGTTTATGTGTTGTTCAAGTCTAACGTTGTCACTTGGATTTTTTGCAGCTAACCAATTGATCGTGTTATTTGCAGCTTCGGGAATGGAACCCAAGTTGTCCGCACGCAAGTCCGAGATATTAACCACTCGGCCACGGCAACCGACCGGGCGCCGGGTGCTGAGTCTTTGGTCAAAATTTGATCGCTCATTAAATATTGTAAAAGTGTTTCAATCGTGATGGAACCAAGTTTTTCCCATCAGCGAATTTTTTGCGATTTTTTTGCCAATTTTGGTGCTATTTGAATGTGTAGTTTCGGCTGCCCAAAACACACACACACACACACACACACACACACACACACACACACACACACACACGGCTACTGCTATAGTATATTAGATATTCTTGCATGATAAACATAGCTCTTTTTCATCATATGATAAATAATTTCTAAGAGCTTGTCGCTGGTGTAATATTTTTTTCCAATCATAAAATCTCATTGCAGTTACGTTCATTCATTCATTAATCTTCTAATCCTGTTGTTACAATGATATAAAACTTTCTTGAAAAAGTATTGTGATAACAATGAATATAAGTATATATCTAGTAGTGTGTAGGTGTGTTCCTGGCCTATGTGACTGATTTTTGTAGTGTTCAGCAGGCGTCACTTTCAAAACATGTTGAGTTAGGTCTAGCAATACGAGCTGCCCGGCATCTCTCCAGCTCTATGATCAGTTCTGAGGCAAGGCTAATACGGGGAGCATCTGTGTTCAGCTAGCCAGAATAAACACCCGTTAATTTACATCGGACTTTGGATTGATCTGAGTGGGCGTAAATGTGGTATAACAGTGTTGGCAGTGAGAGGCTTAACCCTAACTTCACGTCTCATACGTATATTCTCTTTGCAACTGCCACTTGTCCAAGCCTTGCACCTGCACTTCCGTCCTGTTCCTGTCTCACCTGGCTTATTTTTGGGTATCCTGCGATTTTTTTTTTCTTGTGTGTGTGAGGGCCCTGTTACGGTAATATCCTGTCCTGCCCCGCTCTGACAATTTTCACTCCCCACCAACCACAAAGCAACCTCACCCTAGCATACCCTGGTGAGTCAACCCCCAACAATACCCACCACCGCCCACACAACCAGCCCTCACCACCACCATACCAACGTCCTTGAGGGGGGCAATGAGACCAATCATAGTGTTCCATGTCACAGTTTTTTGTCTTCATACTTTTCCAATCAACTCAGCAGCTCTGCCTTGCAACACCACTCACACACAGCCACGTCCCGACTAATGCCATCCCACTCTCTCCAATCGTCGCCTCCACTCTCCTGGATGGGTAGAATCTCCAGCCTCCTTCCTGTGACGCGCTCGACAGACTGCAACACCTAGCTCACTGGAAGTGGACACATTTGTAATCATTTTAATGTTCTCTTGTCATCGTTTCACCTTTCTGTAGATATTGCCTGCAGCTTTCTCTACAGATTGTGATTCATATTACAGTATTATTCATCTAATTTTATTCATTACATAACATTCTCTCTTTTTATTAATCTTTCTTCCCCTCTAACTTTATTCACTTTCCTAAAAGCCATATCGTTTCAAATACTTTACATTGTGCTATCGCGCAAAAAAGTATCCTAACTCACATGAACGTAGGACTGCACAATGAACAAAGCAATTCGAACAGAGTCGGTATTCCATATTTCATTGTTTGTTGTGTCAAAATGACTAGCGTCACTTTAGTAAGGATACTTTTTTGAGCGATAGTTCATAACGCATTTACTCCCATATAACGTTCATTGTATATAAATCATACTCCTTCATATAATATTCATACTTATACTTGTATTTGTGTTCTCTCTCTCTCTCTCTCTCTCTCTCTCTCTCTCTCTCTCTCTGTCTCCTGTCCAGACCCCTTTCTTAACTCATCAGCCACCTCTGTAGTGCTGGACTCTCTCCCACTCGACAGACGATTAAAATACTACCGTAGTGAAGAACATGACTGCACTGATGACAATGTTGTAGCATCCCTTCGTAGTAGAAAATTTTAAGCAACATCTCATGCAACAACTCTGACTACCACCACTACTACTGATTCTTCTCCTACTACATGTACAAATACTACTAATAATCCTACTGCCGTTGTTGAAAATCCAGAAAATTTTAATATAGATACTCTTACTCCTTCCTCTCCAAGTAACTCTCTGGAATTACAGTCACGTTCACCACTGCCTCTTTCTTCTCTTCCTGCTACAGTTACATCACCGCCAACGCCACCATACACCACTACAACTGTCTTACCTGCCGCTTCTCCCACACACCTTCCACTCAATACAGTGATTACTCCCACAACATTGTCGTCTCAAACTCTCGCAGTGATGGCAAACCAAGCTCCCCCTCTACACTCCATTTTCTTGGGCGATATAAACCGCCTAATATTCACTGCTGAAGATAGTTCCATATCCATAGTCGATTTCCTCCGTGAAGTCAATACAGACATAGATAATAGGCAATAAATACCGAACTACTGAGGATATCTTTTCTAAAAGTCTGATCAGATCAAGGCAAATCGTGCATGGGCGCTGGGTTACGATCTGGTCACATTGAGAGTTGCACAACATTTGATGAATTTTCTGGGAAGTTAACAAAGTGTTGTTCTCATTCTAGAGCAGGTTCCCTCATTGGTTTCCTCACTCTCTTTAAACACATGTGGGATGACATGCAAGCCGCCACACTGAATGCTACCATTTCTGAGATATGCCAGCTGTTGCACGAAACGCCATGGGTAACTCAAGTCGGCGGGGATGATGTTATCAAATAAAAAGATTTTGGTCGTTTAATGGGTTAACTTAGTTTTATCAATTGGCTGGATCAAAGACAATTAGAAACTGCCATACAAATTGGATTCAAACCAGGAGAACAATCGTTAGAATTTTCGAAGGATATGGATGAGAGACTAGTCTCAGACGTCACTCGTCAGGCGGGTAATCGCACCCCGACCACTCACACTACAAACGGAACTATAAGGGTTCTACAAACCCCTCACGTCTCAACGGAGTTTTCACGATCGCGGCCGACTACCAGGGGTGCCACTAACAATGGTTGCTCTTACTCGCGACGCTGATCATATGCAACTGGCCATGGCCGGACGACTGTGTGTCAGGGCCAGTAATCTGACCAGTCAATTATGCATTGTGGGCAACAATCCTCGATTGTGTGATGGTATTGTGGTGCCTCTGGTCACCGTGAATCAAGCTGTTATCGCAAACAGGGGCAAACCCTTCGAGAGTGGCGACAGGGTACACCTTCACGGCTCCGTCCTACCTATGCAAGTATCATATAAACTCGACTGGTCACACCGTTGATGAATGTCATTACCTTGCACAATGTCGGTCGGGAGAAGAGCACACCTTTCAGACAATTCCCACATAACGACAGAAGAAACTGAGCTCCCCATTCACCAAATTGGTCCGCTGACTCGTTTAGGTATTGTTATTCTAGGTAAAAGTGAAGGAGTCCCAACATCATTCTTCATGGACTCTGGGTCAATGTTGAATGTAATATCTGAATCCTCCCTAAGCAACATTAGAGGACTGATTAAACAGGTCTGGATCCTTGAACCACCTGATATGCATCTCAGCAGTGCTGATGGTTCAGAGTTTCACATGGAGGGGCAAGGTGACCTTAGAGATACAACTTGAAGAATTATTAAATCCCATCACCGCTGACTTTCATGTCACAAACAACCTCCAGTATCCCACAAATGTGCTCCTTGGCGTTGAAGCTATGGCTAAACACTCTGTTGAACTAGTACCTGCTTGTGGTGGTATTAAAATACAAGGACTTTATTTGGCATGGTTTACCCACACCCTGTTCTCACACAAGTAAATTCACTCAGTCTACCGTGACTCCACCACCGCTGATCAAAAGTAGGAAGGAGCACTCTCTAATTGAAAGGAAGGAGGTGCACCCACTAACTGAAAGTAAGGAGGAACACTCACTAATTGAATGTAAGGAGAAGCATTCACTGATATCTCATGACAACCCTTCCAAAAGTGATACGGCTCGGATACATCTCAACAAACTGCAGTACCTCAAATGGTCTGGATGATATTCTGCAACACGCAGAGATGAAACGAGCATTAACAAAACAGCACACAATTTTGTTGCTGCACGAATTCACAAAAGTCTCTGTCCGTGTTGTAGGTGCGAAAGATGGAATGCATACACTAACATTGCCTGAGATGTGCTGTGTGAATGGCTTAACTTACAAGTCGGCTTTGTGTACCGCGTTATCTTTACGTGCTGAATGTCACAAATGCTCCATTAGAGTTTATAAAAGTGGTACAAAGATTGGGGATTTCCTGGTCTATCCATCGGTCGTAAGGGTGTGCCAGGATATACCATTCTCTGTAACTACCAAAGATGGTGATAAGCCACCTGGTGTATATACCAGAAACTCTAAGGATCCTAACACCCCTCTTTCATATGACCTTGTCTTGCATGTACAGTCGTCAAACTTTCCACCTGGGCCACCCAGCCGCCAGAGGTGGGTAACGGAAGCTGGCAACAGTGTATATGTTTGTTCGTGTGTACATGCTCGAAGAAAGTTCGGATCATCAACTCTCGTCTTCCGTAGTGAACCTCAGCCAGAGTTCATCCCAATATTCAGTAGTAAATTTTTAGCCGACAGAATTTCAAAGGAACTACTTGAAAGTATTGGATAATGCAAGTATTGAAAACAATAAGTAAAATAATCTAAAAGATCACATCTTTACATATATTACAAATTTATAAACGTATTCTTTTTCATGATAAACCCATGGCTCATCACTTAATCATTACGTTGATCACTGTGCTTGCAATGCAAACACGGCAATTGTTTTGATAGTTCATATATATTAAGTATGTGAAACAGGATTGTGGGTGACGTGATAGTTAACGCTTCCGCCAGCCGATCCGTGTGACTTGGTTCCACCCCGTCAGAAGAGATGGGTTTTTCCTATTAAACACCAGGCCCTTATCTTATGACCTAGGTATTAGTCGCAGCCAGTCAGCAACCAACATCACAAATCCTCGCACCTCGGGCCTCGGTGACAGGCGCTGAAGCGCCTGTTCTTGGGATTTAAAAAAATAAAATAATAATAATAATAATAATAATAATAGTAATAGATAAAAAATATAAAAAATCAGTGTTCCCCTTGTAATGATAATTTCATATTCGTTATGTTGCATTTACCAATCACATAAGTAATATCACAGACAATGGTGATATATATCTCCCAACAATTCATGAATCAATAGCAATTGTGCTTAAAATGACTGGAAGCTTTTGCATACTTTGATGTAGCTGTGGTGTCTTCATCTTGCAATTATGTGAGATAATGTTGTTCAGTGAATAATCGATGAGCGTGTAAATGTGTGACCTCACACCAAAGCGGCACCGCTCACAATCAGTTATCCCTGTAATGTGTTACTCAGCCATTCGTTAGATCATCAGACTACAAAGGTGTGCTGTAATGGCCATAGTCATATGAAATATGAGACGGTAAGTCATTATCATAGCTGATATAATAGCCACATTCGACAACGGTATGCATAAACTTTTTGCCTGTTGAGGTGACAGTATTTTAACCTCCTACCTCTCCGTGGTCCACCATAGAACACATATAAACACATACCTGAAGTACTATCAATGAGGAAATAAGCAACCGTTAACAGTGTCTGAACATCATTCTAAAGTTTATTGGCTAATGTCATTCATGATGTGATTATGGCAGGTAATCTTACTTGTAGCTGGATGTAGATGTTAGGTAAATGCATTCCCCTTCAACCTATACTGATAATGGTATCAAGCGATCACCATATGAAATGGAATTACTGATATAAGGAGAGAGTGAGAGAGAGAGAGAGGCTTGAAGCAATTCCAGTAGACAGTGTATTAACATGTTATGGTAACAGTGTAAAAACAACATAGAAAATAAAATGTTTAGTATTGTTAAGAATGCAAATATTTAGTAGAATGCTAATGGATATCAAAAATTAGTTTGGCAATTATTATCACTGACGGCATGAATAACGTAACCCTCCCTCCCCCCTCCCCGTCCGGCGCCTGCCCTGGCCATCACTATGCCAAGCTCACCCCATGATCTAAGTAGGGGAGGTCAGCCAGACAGCGGGGAATCCGCGCCTGCATGACGTCACACGCACCCCACTGCCTTCCCAATCCTTGCTCTCAAGGCTGGCTGGCTGGTGTCGGCCTGGACGCGCTATCTGAGATTCGACCACAGTGTTTCATTCATAGCTTCATCTCTCCTATAGTATATTTTATGTCTTTATAACCATTTACCATAACAATACTCAATACGTCAATAAATCACATTAACGTCCGCCTGTTACATTCCACAGCAGGACTTAATTCATGCGTCTCCTATTTATCTATTTTTTTTTATTTAATTACACCTTCCCATCAAGGTGGGTTAGCGATACGACTAAGGGAAAGAAAATAACAAAATAACAAAAACTTCCACACACAAATACACATTCGATCACATTCTCACTCATCTGTCAATCTATCAATCAATCAATCAATCTATCTATCTATCTGTCTATCTATCTATCTATCTATAAAACTCGAGGAACGTTTATGATGGCTCTTAGAGGGATAAATGAAGAGATCAATGTAATTTCCATCATTTATTTGTGTGAAAAAATACAACCATCATTATTGGTGTATATAATATTCATTCTCTCTCTCTCTCTCTCTCTCTCTCTCTCTTAGGGCTTGATGCTGTGGTGTCTAGATCATGGTGTCCCCATATTCATTCATGCATGGAATGGGACAAACTGAACCCGCTCGCCACGGGCTGATGTGACGTCACGCGGGCTCACGCAGCGTGCTGTCTGGCTGACCTCCCCTACTTAGATCATGGCTCACCCCTTAAGTAGCTCTCCCACCGGCTAGACCAGGTGCAGGAAACCGGTCGCATGGAATTGTTGTGTGCCACTGGTTGCACGGACCAAGGCCAGATAAGAATAGTGTAATATATATTGTTGTATTATATACCATAGAATATATTTATATCATCATATATATTACCGTATTATAAAAATTAATGTAGTCATATTATAAAGGAGCGTTGTGGTGTGGATGTGGATGTGATACGAAGCGTTAGGAGGAATACACTGAGGTGGTTTGGCCATGTGGAGAGGATGGAAAGTGAAACTGACGAAGAGAGTGTATGTGAGTGAGGTGGAGGGGAGCCGAGGATGAGATGGTGGGATGGAGTGGAGAGGTATATGAGGGAGGGGGATGTGAGTTGGGAGCAGGGCAGTGAAATGGCGGGGGACAGGGCTACGTGGAGGCGATTTGTTTGTGGCCACCTCGAACGGGATTGAGGCGTCTGGCAATAGATAGATAGATAGATAGATATTTATTTGGCCTTGGTCACCGTGATCTGTGGCATACAGTTTTCCGTGCAACCAGTTTCATACAACTGGCTGAGCCGATGGGAGAGCCGCCTTACTCCTGAGACATTTTTTTCCCCACCCAACTCCGTACCCAGCCATCTATGGAATGAACTCTGACTCCGACAGAGGTTTATTCGGACGAAAAGAGTTGATGATCCGAACTTTCGTCGAGCATGTACACACGAACAAACAGATACACTGTTGCCAGCACCGGTTACCCACCTCTCGCGGCTGGGTGGCCCAGGTGGAAAGTTTGGCGACTGTACAGTTACCTCCACTTCTAACGAGTTCAGCGCGTCATGTATTTGGTGAAATGTGGCACCACTGTGTATGTTTACATCGCAGTAATAGTAGATAAGTGAATGGGCAGACCCGGCAGAGCTTCCCCTCCGCTAGAGTATCCAGTACCCACAGAAACAATGTTCTATCAAGTCATATTCTGTCTTCAGCTCCAAGTGATTGCCACGTATGTATAGTGCGAGGTAGAGAGAAAAACAAATAGCAATGCCACTGGATCCCATTGATGACTGTGAGGCGAGGTGGAACGAAGGGAAGGGGCGACAGGTGGTAGGGGGGCATGTATCTAAACTTTGCCGTGTTTCGTTTAGCAAGATGAAGAGTGTGATTATACAGATGTTCTGAGGTGATCTGTAACTCCGCATGCAACGTGTATTGGATGAATATTGGAGTCTTAATGTTCGTCATACAATGTGGTGAACAACTGTAGCTGAGCATAAATGCTGTAAGGTGTGATGTCCGGTGTCTCGAAACGTGGTTCACCTGAGTCTAGTGAGTGTGCGACTCAACTGCTGTAACATTTTTGTGGCTGAACCAGGGTGGCCATAAATGATTCATGATTATGCATGTGACACAAGTCATGTCATGTTGTGCATATCTTAGTCTATTTTATTGTGCAGAAAAACAATCATTATATTCTCAAACCGTGGTATAAACAGATGTCCTGTTGAATAGAATCATAGCTACTTTGAGTGTTGGACAGCTATTGGCTTGTTGTGCGAGAAAGTTGTACAGACATCATACTGATAAATCACGCGGAGGTAATGAGATACTGTATTTGCATAATGAATGCATATCTTGTATTATAATAATTGAAATAACGGTGTTACGTATGTTGTCCACAAATGATGTCGCTTTCTTCGAGATGCCATTTCATTAGTCTGGATAGATGTGACACAACATCTCCAAACATTGATTATTGTTTATTATAGTCTCTTTAAAACATTCATACATTGGTTTTCATACAAGTATTACACATCAAGCCCTCCATCGCTCCAGAAGCAGTATACTATTTAATCGTGTGTCTACACTTACACACTGTTCATCCAGAGGGAGCAATATTTCGCATACCAGCACCAAACAGCACATATGTTGATGACTACCCTATTCCCACCTGGCCACCTCTTCACTCGCTCCTACTCCACAACAGTCCACTTCCACACACACCTTACCACCAAGCAGCGTGGTCAAGCCCTCCCACCCTCTGTATTCCTGCAACACTTCCTTCCTCTCCTAATACCCCGTCCCACTGACCAACCTATCCTCAAGAGTACCCCCTTACCCACCAAATATTCTATTTCTAACTGCCTTGGGAATATCGTTTTCAGTGTTCAGCGCCATGGGACACGGCATCACAGATAACCATAATATCAAAATCTATTGTCGAACTCGTTACTATGAATTTCGTATAATGTCTCTAAACAACTATATCATAACGACGTTTCGCTTCCCATCTACAATCACCACCACCACAGTGCCCGGCGCATTACTTGTCATGATATTTTAGGTCCTGCTTCCGTTTGTCCTACGAATTATATACTGTGTGTGTCCATTGTCTGTCATGAAATTGCAAGGATAGTATCGGGCCAGTATTCACGGTTGCAGAGGCATTTCGTTAGAGTAGTTTTGACAGGAAAATTGCATAGTCTAGCTTTGTGCAGGAGGTCCAGTAATGCAACTGGCCATTCCAGATCCATGTTAACACAGCAGAAGACGTCTGCAACGATTGCGGGTGATAAACGGATATATAACGAACTGCAACACTGGGCAAAATTATACATGTCTGTCTGTTGTTTGCCATTATAAAACAAGGTTTTAGTATGTGGCCACGGCTACACAAAATATATCGGTGGTGTGGTGCTACTATGAGAGTGTAAAATTGCCTATAGTCTACGTGTGTTTGTGCAGGGAGTCTGGTAATACACTTCACCGGCTTATTCGAACTCATGTCAAGATAGCAGACAAAGTCGCGGTTTTGGTGACTATACTGACTGACCATTGAACACTCTTTCACCTCCCAGCAGTCTGAATGAGATCCTGTTTTCAAGCAATACAAACACTAAGTAGTGCAGTGAACACTGCAGTTTTATATGTAAAGTAAGGAGTCATGATACAGGCTTATACAGTATAACTCAGCCAAGGATAAGCTGGACCTATGGTACGATAAAGGTTCTGTGCTGCTGGAGAGTCCAAGTAAACGTAAGCAACATTGGTGCACCAGCACCTGGATGGTAAAACCCGACCACCGCGTTTAGAAAAAATACCCCTGGATTCTGAAGCTGCCCCACGTCATCCAGTAGATTTACACAAGGTCATTGATATGGCTGCAGTCTCGTCGTAGTGATGCAATATGATAAGGAAGTCAGTATCAGATCTCATTACCCATTATACGAGGAAAGGCCGGAAATGTGAAACAGAGAGAGAGAGAGAGAGAGAGAGAAAGAGAGAGAGAGAACAGTTTTATACAGGCACACAATTCGTTCTGTCGTCCGTAGGAGGTGATCAGAACTTAAACGTAATAAACAGAAGCAAACATACACAGTTATGATACAAGCAAAATAAAAGAATAGTACAACAAAGTGTTCTCTTCCCCACTCTTTAGACACTCTAGGATTATCCTGTACAGGAAAACAGTGAGAGGAGTTGCCCTGTAGAAATGAAATGCTCGATACATATTTTATTTGTAAATCAGAATACAGGACCAGACATGAAAAAAATGAACACGGAATTACAAATTCCTAATTTTACTTATTATTATTATTATCCATCCATCCATCCATCCATCATCCAATCCTACATAGCCCCATGAGGAGCGTAGGAGCCCGGGGTAGGCAGTTGGTACCGACATTTAAGATGGGAGTGACCAGCCTCACTCATTCCTGGGTGGCATTACATGAGCAATCAACCCCAACCACCCCTTGGATATAAACCTTCACAGGCTCAATCCGACTGGAGCGCAATAATTACCCATTAACAACCAGGCGCCAAAATCTGGTTTTATGGTTACCACCCAGCGTATTCCTGGTGTACAGGAAACCACTTGGCTTGTCAGTTTACTGTTAGTAGTAGTAGTAGTAATAGTAGTAGTAATAGTAGTAGTAGTAGTATTAGTAGTAGAAGTAATTTGATGTTGCGGTTGTTATTTTCATTTTTTTCTTACTATTTCCGGGGAGAAAATGATATCTGCGTGATGATGATGATGATCGAGTCGAAACAAGGAGAAATAAAAAGAGGAAGTTCGAAGAAAGGAAAGTGAGAGTGACTGAAAGCATTTGCCGGCATAATGGTGGGAAGTAGAGCCTGAAAAAAAAAAAAAAGAAAAAAAAAAGAAAGAAAGAAAATGGGTGGAGATGATGGGGAGTTTATGATGGAGGGAGATGTGTCAGGGTAAGAGAAATTGCTAAATAACAAGTGGTGTATGAGTATGGAGGAAATATATCTGTGATCCCCTCGCAGGATGTAGCACCAGCCAACAGTGTGTCTTATAAAGTATTCGAACTTCCTATTTAAAATTAAGCCCTTCAGTATGATGGCGTCTTTTAAAACTTAAATTCTTGTTACCACCGGGCCATTATATCCAGCTCAGAAAAAAAAAAAAAAAAACTGTAGTAGTAACGGGATTAATCAGAGGGAAGTATAAGTCCCCCAGCCAGAAAAACCCTCCTAAAGCGAAGTAAAACCGTCTGTTAGTACCAATAGCTAATTTTAAAATACGTCGTTGGATATCGCCTGTACAGGTTTGCCCTCTGATATTATTACTTTCATTATGCAGTTCCTTAAAAATCAGCATGCTTGAATAAAGTTTAATAGGTTTGAGGGTAGCCATCATGCTATAAATAAGGGGGTTTGACGGGGGAATTCTCTCTCCAATGATTTTTAAATGGTATATTGATGACATTCTGAAGAATGTGTCAGACATGAATATCGAATGTCATTTTATTTGTTAAGACTGAATATAATTGGATATGCTAATGACATTGTGATATTAGGTGGCTGGCATAACGATTTAATTTCATAAATTAAAAATTCTGAAGAACAAATGGTTTTACTTGACTTGATAATAAATAAAAATAAGTAAAAAATAATGTGGCTCAAAGCATCGAAAAATCAGAAACATAGTATCTTCTAAATAAATCAGTATGAAGTCGTTCATCAGTGTAAGTATTTAGGACATTTATTCAGTTTATTTTATCTGACAGACTGGATATTGAGTTTTCAGTAAATTCTTTTTATGGAAAATTTTACTTTGCTTTTAGAAGGTTTAAGAATGTTTTTAAAGAGACGTTACCGTTTTTTTTTTTTTTTTTTTTTTTTTCAGAGTATATTGTGTGCAGGATAATGGTTATCTGAATGGAACATTAGTGAAACCTTTAGATCACAGATGTTTCGAACATTTGAAATAGCATTTTCAAATTCATGCAAAAAGATTTTTTGGCCTTTCACGCTATGTAATGAGCCATGATGATGCAATGTGGTCAGCCGAATTCCTTCTTAAACATCACCTCCCGCTTATTCAGGCGAGGTTTTAAAGAGGAAAAAAAAATCGTCAGGCTAGGATATTCAGTGATAACCTCTGACCACTTCTCAACACGTCTGAACAGCTTATTTGAAGACATTTATGGAAATGACATTTATGAAAATGATAATAGATGTAATAAAGTCAAGATTATGGTGCTTCCAAGACCATGAAGAACAGAGAAATGTACATATAACATAAAAGTGTTTTTAGGTGATCCATGGCTTTAATTTTCTGTAATTATTGCAAATTGTGTGTGTGTGTGTGTGTGTGTGTGTGTGTGTGTGTGTGTGTGTGTGTGTGTGTAAACATGCACAATAAAGTTGATTAACTGTGTAATCCATAAGGACTGGTTACAGAAGAATCACTTCCAAGTCACAGTCTCCCCTACTTCCTGGCTGCCCTCTTTCTCCAACTCACACCCGTCTCACTCATATACTTCTCCACCTTATCTGTCCATCTTATCAATGTTCTTCCCCTCCCCCTCCCTCCTGCACCACACATTCACTTTCCTTGTCAGCCTCTTAGTCTTCATCTTCCCTAAAGAGCATTTCTAGTACTGCCTTCTCGCTCATAGACAAAAACACCTGTCTATCTCTCAATGTCTACGAATGCTTATCTCATATAAAATATTTTTACTGCTGTCACTCTTATTTGTGGTCCTTCCAACAGGGTCCAAGCTCTACTTCCATGCCTTAGTGGTAGGATCACATTCTGTCGTGCAGTGGCCTTTTTTACCTCATGTTCACTTCCCTGACTTTTATTAACCCCTTTCAGGTAACCTCGGGTCTATGGGAGCCTAGGCAACTTTCTTAACATTTTTAATGAATTATTACAAGGTTTTGGAATTTGGTTTTCTCTCTACCTTCCTGACGAGTAAAATAGTTTAGAGAGGTGATGGGGTCAGTTCGGGATCTGGCTATATTTTCGCGCTAACGGGCGTTTGAGGTCCAGTGGACCCCAGGTTACTTAACCTGTTTTTTTTTTTTTTTTTTTTTTGGGGGGGGGGGACATATATATCTTCCATACCAAAAATCATTTATTATGTCATGTGCCACTCTTTCATTTTGATGATACTTTGGCCATTGGTTTACAGCAAGCAATTATAGAAAACTGGTGGAACATTTCAAGTTTGGTATGGCAACCGCTAATTTCAGTTAGTATAAAGTTTTTCAATGTTTTTCTTTTTAATTTTCTCTACAGTATTTCTTCACTTATATGTTCATACATTTTGCACGAAATTAATTTTCACTACAGTATTTCTTCACTTATATGTTCAGACATTTTGCACCAAACTGAAGAAAAGGGGCTACAGAACTTGTGTACAAGTGGTTGTTTCAGTAAAAATATTGTATCATCAGCTCCTCCTTTTTGCTGTAAATTTTTTTGCACTTCGTCCTCTAAACTTTCATCCTTGCTCATCACACGACCTAAGTATGTGAAGGGCCTTACATTCCCCATTTCCTGATCATCCAGCCAGACCACACCCTCGAGACTTCATTACACTCACGGACCATAACTTATTCTTAGCTAAATTCGCTTTCAGATATCGCTTCTGACACACACGTCCAGTCTCACTCATCAAGTCTTGCAACTCCGTTTCATATTCACTCGACAATACCTTATCATTAACAAATAACAGTGCAGACAAGTTTCAAACCCTACTTTCTTTCAGTATTGACACAGTCCCATCTTATATTTCTTTTATACCACCATCCATTTATACATTAAACAGCCATGGGGGCCTAATCCCTTGTTTCAGTCCAACATTCTTCACAAAACTCACATAGTTCCCTTTCCTCAAACCACACATTATGGCCCTTGGGTCCTTATGCATACTTTTGACAGTTGCCAACAATTTCCCATCTACTCCATAAACATTCAGCACCTACCAAATTCCTTACCAGGATAACTATGCGAATGAGACTCACTCCTGTAAAAGCCACATTGAGTTGCCAGCTAGTCAGATAAGCCGTAACTTTAGCGTGACTTGCTACTGTCGGTAATTTATTTCATGTTGCTCTCTCTCCCCTTGACAATTGTCAGGCTAGGATTTATCATGAAAAAAATCGTTTTTAGACAGGTTTGAGCCTTTGTCGGATGAGCAAGAATTTCGTTCATAATAGCTACTGCCATTATAATTCTGGGCTCATCCTAGGAGGTGACGATAAGAGATGATAGCTTAATATCCCATAAAAATTGTGTGTCATTACTTATAGGAGACTCTTCGTGGTACAGTGTTAAAAATCCAGCTCATGTGATGTAGGCTGCGTATCCTCTGAGATGACTCATAGAAGGTAAGTCGCATGCACGTGTTAATAGAAAGGAAGTGAGTGACAGAGTGCCTGGGAGCGAAGCAGCTGGAAGGAGATAGAGAGGAACACACACACACACACACACACACACACACACACACACACACACACAAAAGGTGAAGAGACGAAATGCACCTAAATTTCTTGAATTCCTATATCTTGCCATTTTTCTTTGGTCAAATGCATTGAAAGAAGCGAAGGAAACTGTGAAAACAAGGCGGTTGGAAAGAAACAATAGGAAAGCAACAAAGACAATGTATAGACATTTCATTAATTTAATGTTTGCTTCACAATGATTGGGTCGCTTGGATCAAAAAAGAACTAAGAGAAGGAATGCATTTAATGGAGAAGACGAAGACCAGCAAGCAGGTGACAAGTTTGAGATCATACGAGGGAGGATGTCGAGCAGTGGGAAAAAGTGCTGTGACTGACAGCCCTAATACTTATTGTACCTGAGGAAGAGAGAGAGAGGACAGGAATGGGGCGAAGGAAAGGAAATGAGGAGGATACAGGAAAGGAAAGGAGAGAAGAGGATAAGTGAAAGGAGAGGGGAAGAATGAACGAGAAGACGGGAGGAGAAAAGAGGGAGATAAAATGGAAAGGTAAGGAGAGAAAAGGGAAAATAGACGGGAAAGAGGAAAAGAGAGAAAAAAGATGGGGACAAAAGTGAAGTGTCACCATAAGTCGGGTCACCGAACATCCACCAGTCCGGTCGTACTGTATTTTCAGAACATGTCTTTCGAACACGATGCGCGAGGTGTCAGGATCACTGGAAACTTCGGAAGCTTTTGTGGCGAGTCTAAACCCACCAGAAGTAATTTTACTGTAAGTGAAAACAAATATCGAGCCATGAAATGTGCACTAAAGAGGGAACAATAATAATAATGCACTCGAAAATAATGTTTAACTTTGAAGAAGCATGACGATAATAAACGTCTGCGGGAAAACCATACAGGCAGAGCCAAAAAAGACCCTTCGTACAAGTAACTACATGCAAGTTAGGACAGAAATGCTGTAGTTGTTGTCGTTAGGGTCACCCCTCCCTAAAGAGATAAAGAAATACTGGATTGATAACTTAATTCTTTCTTGCTTGGGATAAATCTAGTATTCCATACCAGGTAACGGTAGACGATTTTATTCAGCTGAGACTGGATCACTGGTGCCTGAGAGTGCTAACCGTAGGCTACATTCACCCTCGTATGGTCGGGATAACTCTGATATCACGGAGTGCGGTAGCACTCCTTAAGTGCGGATGGCACAAGTTCAGAGTGGCGTCCTCTTCAAAAGGGTATAGAAATATTTGAAGGCAAACGCTTGCAAAGCTTAGTTTTAAGCTAATGAACTAAAAGACAATCGCCATTCAAGTGAAAACCTACTCGCAAAGTCTTGCTAATCATCGTAGGAGCCGCAAAATCGAACCAAAAAATTTCGATCGTGTTCTTTATTTTTTCTTCATCAGCCATAACTCCAAAACAAAAAGGCGTACGTGAGCATACTATACACCAAAACACTGCATGTCAATTGCAGATGTTTCTTTTCTTGTTTAGAAAAGAATTCAGTCTACGGTTCGCGAGATATGGCCTGAAAACCGCATCGCGGTCACCCGTAAGTACACCGTTTTGCGCAATATTGGTTAGCTACAGCTCGCTTGCAGTTAAAGAACGTACCAAAACACGGGAAGGCACCTTCGTTTTGCTCTTTCAGTATGCTATACATGTAACAATCCATATCTGACACTTGCATTATGCATAAATATTTTGCATTAAAAAATCTTAACTATCTATCTATTTCTAACAACTTTACCTCATCATCCATCCCTCGTCCTTTCTAATCTGATGGCTCAGTATCTATTTCTTCTACTGATAAAGCAGATCTCTTAGCTCAGACTTTCTCCTCCAATTCAGCCTTAGACGATGCCGGTGCTGTTCCTCCATCATTTCCCCCTCTCTGACTTCCTCATGGCTGATATTAAAATTTCTTCAGATGATGTATTTTCTGCCATCACAGGCCTCGATACTAATAAGGCATATGGGCCTGATGGTTTCCCTTTTGTTATTCTCAAGAACTGTGCTTCTGTGCTTACATCCTGCCTGGGTAAACTCTTTCGCCTTTGTCTATCAACTTGTACCTTTCCTTCTTGCTGGAAGTTTGCTCTCATTCAGCCAGTCCCAAAGAAGGGTGACCATTCCCAAACCTCTAACTATCGTCCAATTGCTTTAACATCCTGTATCTTAAAAGCTTTCGAGTCTATTCTTATTAGAAAAATTTTAAAGCATCTTTCCTATCACAACCTTCTTTCTGATCGCCAGTATGGGTTCCGTCAAGGACGCTCCACAGGCGATCTTCTCACATACCTTTCAGACTCCTGGTCATCCTCCTTTCGGGAGTTTGGCGAAAGCTTTGCCATTGCACTTGACATTTCAAAGGCTTTCGATCGAGTCTGGCATATATCTTTAATTTCCAAACTGCCCTCTTATGGTTTCTATCCTTCTATCTGTGCCTTCATCTCTATCTTCCTTTCTGGTCGTTCTATACCCGCTGTTGTAGACGGCCATCGTTCTTCTCCTAGATCTATTAACAGCGGTGTTCCTCAGGGCTCTGTTCTATCACCAACCCTCTTCCATTTATTCATCAATGACCTTCTAAGCTGTACATCTAACCCTATCTACTCATACGCTGATGACTCCACCCTTCACCTTTCTATTCGATTCCCGCAATGTCCATCTCAACAGTTACTTCAACAAACAAGGGATGAGGCTATGGCACACCTAGTGTCTGACTTGGCTCATATCTCTGACTGGGGTATAAATAATATGGTTGTTTTTAATGCATCAAAGACTCAGTTTTACACCTATCAACCCGACAAAATCTTCAACAGGTATATCCACTAATGTTTAATAATATTCAGCTTAATCCTGCATCATCCTTGAACATGCTTGGTGTTTCATTTACTCGGGACTTGTCTTGGAAAGATCATATTACATCTCTTGTAAAATCTGCTTCCAAGAGATTGGGTGTGCTAAGCCGACTCCGTTCCTTCTTTACCCCTGCACAATTTTTAACTCTATACAGAGGTTTTATCTGGCCCTGTGTGGAGTACAACTCTCACGTGTGAGGAGGCTCCCCACATACAGCTCTTCTCAATAGGGTGGAGTCAAAGGCTTTTCACCTCATTAACTCTCCCCTTCTTACTGACTCCTTTCAACCTCTGTCCCTTCGCCGCACTGTTGCATCTTTATCTCTTTTCTATCGCTACTTTAATGGTCACTGCTCCTCTGAACTGTCTACATGCATTCCTCCACCTCTACGACAGGCGCGTAGCACCTGTCTGGCAGCAAACTCTCATCCCTTTTCTGTCCAACTCTCTAATGCAAGAGTTAACTGTTACTCCCAGTCCTTCATTTATGCAACTGGTCAACTCTGGAACTGTCTCCCTCTGTCTGTATTTCCTGCTTCCTATGATCTCCAGTATTTCAAACGCAGAGTGTCTAGGCAAATCCGAAATGATCGGATCTTAAATTTGGCTCTCTCTTGTATTTTGTTTTTCTCTTGGAAGGAACAGTTTTGCGGGCTCGTTGCCTTTGATTCCTTCTTCCTCACATAAAAAAAAAAAAATCTATTGCCAGACGCCATAATCCTGTAAGGGGTGGCCATTAGACTTTGAGTTATTTGTTTTACGGGGAGGGGCACTAACCTTCCACTAACCCACTTGCTGACACGTAGGGAGCACATATGGTTTGGTTTAACCAAACCATACCTGCTCCCTACGTGTTACCACCCTGCGTTGCAAATGGTTTCTTGGCTTACAGGAAACCATTTGGTTTGTCACTCAATGTAAAGCCACCTGTAAGGAAAGAAAAGCAATAAGAAGTGACAGGAAAGGTGGGAGAAGTAGGAAGAGAGGAGGGCAGGCACAGAAAAAGAATGATATAGGCTAAGGAAGAAGTAGGTTAGTACTACATCAAATGAGTAAATGATGGTCGCCACCACGTGCAACCCGTAGAAAACAAAAATGTCCTTATAAAATGATTGTCATGAAGTAGGAATGGGAAAATTGCACGTATGAGATAAAAAATAAATAAAAGGCAGAAACAAGAGAGCATTCACGATTGAAGGAGATTTGAACACTTATACCCAATAGTACATTCCACCAGCTACAAGTCTGTGGCGAAAGGGTGTATGTGGTAGTGGGTATAGGTCTCCAAATCTCCTCCTATCCAGAATGCTTTCTTGTGTCTGTGCTTTTTTCATCTCTTATCTCAGCATTTTTGCCATTCCTACTTCTTAACAATCATTTTAAAAGAAAATATTTGGTTTCTAGTTCTATTCAAGGTAATGCGAGACGATTTTATTCTGCTCAGAAGGAATCATATGAGGCTGAGAGTATTTAATAAATGATCCCCAAATCCTGTCTATCACCTGTCTCAAAATTTATTTTGAATGACCAGATCTAAAGATTTCAGTTTACCTTCAAAAGATGACAGCATGTTTTGAGCATGATAGTTATACTTCCTTTATTATTATTATTTTATGATGATGATGATGATGATGATTACTTACTATTATTATCGTTTTTACTGTTCTTATTTTTCATTTTCTCTCTCATGAGAAGCCATTCGGACAAATACTTTTTTAAATGACAATAATCTAATTAATGTAAAGAACAAACGCTTTTTTTGAATTTGAACACAATAAAAAATAGTACAGAATTAATATTAAGATCATTTTAGAAGCAAATAAAAAAAAAAATCGTATATCGAATAGTGATGATCTTTTATTCTGAAGCGAAGAGAAGAAAAATGGTTTACGGAATAATGAAGCATTTTTACGTGTACTTGAAATTTAAGCGACAGGTTTCATCAGTAATACGTTTTGAAGAGTGTTAAATTTTTGGCTGGGCTTTTCACTGGGTGGCAAAAACACGGGAGCGAGTTTTTTGGCGTTGGTGGAGTGAGAAGCGAGGTGGAAGGGGAGAGGGAGAAGGAAGGGAAAGGGAGAGAGGAGAGAGGGTAGGGAGGGGGAAATGTGAGAAGGCGGGGAGATATGGAGGCGAGAGGGTGAGGAAAGAAGGGTAGAAGGAAGGGGACGAAGAAGGTATAGGGAAAGGGGAAAAAAAAGGACGGAAAGGCGGGAAAGTATGGTAAAAGAATAGTATGCTCTGGAAAACGGGATGGCAGGAAAGGCAAAGGGGATGGAAACGATGAGAAGAGGAGGAACGGGGGACAGGGAGTAATTAGAAGGAAAATAACCTATCAGGGGAACACACACACACACATACACACAGAGGGAGAGAGAGAGAGAGAGAGAGAGAGAGAGAGAGAGAGAGAGAGAGAGAGAGAGAGAGAAGAGAAGCTAGGAAAAGGGAAGATGTGAAAAGGACATGGGGAGAAGGAAGTACTACAGGAGAGGCGAGGGAAAAGGAGAGAAGTAGGAATGGGAAAAGGAATGGGGCATCGAGAAAGGAGAGGGGTAAATAGCACTAACTGGTGGGGAGTGGGAGTCAATGGGGAGGACGGGAAAGAGGCATGACAAAAAAATGAAACGAGCCGAGGAAGTGCTGCGGCGGAGAAGAGAACGGAAAGGGAAGGATGAGGGAGAATCTTGGAAGGGAAGAGGGGCAGGATGGGGGAAGGAGCATTGGGAAAGGATTATATCGGTTAGGGAAGAGAAGGCAAGGAAAAGATTGGGAATTCAAAGGGGATATCAAGGAAAGGACGAGAAAGGCGGGGAAAGTCTTGAGTGAGGAGTGAGGGACGAGGAAGGGTGAGAGAAATTAAGAGGGGAAGAGGGGTATGGAATAGAGGTAGTGGGGGAGGGGGGGCATGAGAAATAGAAATAGCTAATGGGAGAGCAGTCGAGGAAGGACGGGAGGAGAAGTGGTAAAAGGATGGGGGAGGGTAAGAAAAAACAACTGAGAAGAATAATGTAAAGAGGAAGGGAAGGGAAGGGAAGAGAAAAATTTATGATGAAGAGTAACATGAATGGGAAAGACATAAGGAAAAGGCAAAAGGAAAGAAACAAGAAAGGGAGGAGTTGAGGTGTTGGGAAGAGGTGAGGAATAAGGGAGGGAAGAGAAAAGAGGAGGTTATTAAGAGGAAGAAGGGAAGGGAGGAGGACAGGATGAATAGTTAAGAAAAGGGAGACGACTTCAGGGATTTCTGAGGGAGAGGGAGAGGAAAAATGAGGAAGAGGGAGGTAAGAGAATGAGAATGAAACATGAGGCAATGGAGAGTCATAAAAAGGAGAGAGAGAGGGGGGAGGGGATGAGGTGGTAGATGCCTGAAAAATGTTGGGGTGACACTTTTTTGCTATAGGTGAAGAAGCATAGAGAAAAGAAGAGGAAAGGAGGAAGATATGAGGAGAGGAGAGGAGAGGGAAGGGTGTGTGAAAGAAGAAGGGGAGAGGAATAGAAATAGAGGAGAGAAATGTATCTGGGGTTGATTGTGTTGGCTACCGTCAGTCAAAGAAGTAACGTCCACCTTATGTCCATTGGAAAAGGAGGCAGTTAAAGGTAACAAGCACAGTCCCATTCAATAATAATTTTTTTTTTTTTCCTAATTTTCTTCGCACGTGTCAGTGGAAACATCTTCCTCCAATTTTCAGCTTGATACTAATAACTGACTTTTTTTTTTCTGTAATCTAGTGGACAGACAGGCAGGCGGGTAGGCAGAGAGACAGACAAGGAAAGCAGATGAGCTGAAATGTATGAAAGGCTGGTAGACAAGCAGGCAACCTTTGACTGTTCGAATGATTTCAGATAGCAAAGTCTGTTGTCAGTCTTTGCAAAATAACAAAGTTCGCCAACCGCAGCACAAAGGTACATATTTTAACATGCAGACCCAGTTTTCCAGGTTCATACGGGATGTGGAAACAGGTATTAATTGTTTGATGACTAGGATTTCTCTCAGATGATTAAAACTGTGTGATGGTGCCCCTGTTACAAAACCTGACTGCTTTGACATATCATCCAAAGGGAGATAAATAAATGTTGTATAGAAATCAGGTGGATCTTAAACGTAACAAATGCTAACAAGTTTTTTCTGATGGTGTTTTATAGTACGTTATTGCTACCCCCAGGTGATTTTCCGTCAGGTGTGGAGAATTCTTCTGACCTGGAAGGGCTGTTATAGACTTCATTTACCCGTTTCCTAGCAAAGATCTGTAGTGAACTATGATATGCTGATAACAACAATGAGGAATTTTTTAAAAAATAGCTTGGCAAGAGAGATAAATAAAACAAGAATATCATACGTGGCCAGTGTGTGAAGAATTATAAAGGAAAGGTAGTGGTGGGCGATGAGGATATGAAAAATGCTTCCAGACAGCACTATAACTGCCTCCTAAATGAAGAGTTAGAATGTAATAGGAAAGGTCTAGTGTCAATGGATCAAGTAAGTGGCCCTCGGCCTTTGATGCTGTTAAGTGAGCCGGGCAATCGGCAGGATGCAGTTGGAGAAGGCGGCAGGCGTGTTTGGGATGACTGCTGAAATGCTGAAGGTCTCAGGAAACAGAGAAGCGGATTTTGTTACTGACTTGATAAATTCGACTATAGATGAGTTTGTTGTTCCAGATGACTGGCTGAGGAGAGTGGCGGTACATGTGAATCAGTGGATGGGTGACGCTCTGGAAAGAGGAAATTATCAGGGCATAACATTTTGATGGAGGTAATGGAGAGAGTCCTGGAAGATTCGCTAAGGGAAGGAGCGAATAGTGATGAGACGCAGTTTGAGTTTATGCCAGCCAAAGAGACCACTGGTGCAACATGCATTGCCCGAGAGCTATAGGAAGAACATAGGAAAGAAGAGGAAGCTGTACTTTGTTTTCTTCGATCAAGACAAAGTCCGTGACAGCGTTCCTAGGGAAATTGTGAGGTGGGCAATGAGAAAGCCTGGGATCGAGAAATGGGTAGTTGGAATTGTTATAGCAATGCACGAAGGGGTTGGCACTCACGTGAAAGTGTACGGAAGTTTGAGTGATGAGTTTTCCATTAATATTACCGTGGATCAGGGATCAGATTTAAACCCCTTATTGTTTATCTTGGTGTTTGAAGGTGTTTCGCGTGACTTCAGAACTGAACTTGCATGGGAGATGTTTATGGTAATAACGGCACTGAACATGGAGAACGACAGGGTGGTGGACAGATGATTTAGGAAGTGGAAAGATGGAATGAGGTACAAGGATTTTAGTGTAAAAGCGGAAAAACAAAATGATGACATCTAAGGTTGATGGGGGGACTGTAAAACAGAGGATGTGTAGACATGTCTAGTTTGCCGCAAGGGTGAGAGAAATAAATCCATCTTGTGCTGTGTTTGTGGTAATTCAGGACATAAGAGGTATTGTGGTATTAGAGGAACACTGCGAATTTTAATGCTGATTTTCATGTGTGCAGGTTGACGAAGAGAGCATGCAGACATTGAAAGATGGGAAAGGGCTGATTTTGTTAGAGAGTTTCTTGAGTGTGTGGAGGAACTGTGTTATTTGAGAGACATGATATGTGTTGGAGGTGGGGCTGGACCTAGCTCTGTTCCTAGGGGAAGGAGTGGTTGGAAGAAGTTAAGGAAGCTGTTGCCTTTTCCGACATGGAGGGGGTTCTTCCTCCGTACTAAGAGATTCTGATATGCAACATGTGTTAGGAGTGTCATGATGTACGGCAGTGAGACGTAGGCAGTAGAGGAAGAGGATATTCGTAGACACAAACGTACAGACATGTTAATGATTAGATGGATGTGCAGTGCGTCCTTGAAAGAGAGGCCTGGTTGGTTAGAAATGACAATGAAGAGTTGAGAGGAAGGATGGAACTTGAATATATTTAGTGTTATGATGAAGTGAGGTATGAGATTAAGAGCTCGTAGATTGAGGTGTTTTGTGGCATAAAGAGGGAATGGAAGATGAAAACTGCGTGAGGATGAGAGATGTGAATTAAAGGGTAGAGTTACGAGAGGCTGACCGAAAAAAAACCTTGGAAGAGGTTATAAAGTGTGACCTCAGGGAAATGAGACTGAATAGGGAGGTTGCGAGAGATCGACCAGCGTGGAGAGCCGCCACTAGGTGACCAAGGCTGACGCATACATTTGAAGCCTTTATTAATGAAACGAAAGTAAACGACACAACCGTCAGAGAACTGAATATTAAATGATTAAATGTTGTGAAAGAAATAAATGATCGGTGAAAGTATCATGGACATTACTGGCTTCTAAGACTCACTAGCACCGTCGAGCCGTAAGGAAGCCATGTATATTCTTTGGTTTCGAAGGCTCAGTGAAACAACGGGGAGGATGAAGTTTCGTATATTTGTGTACTTAGGAGGCTCACTGGCACCTTAGAGAAATAAAGAAGTATCGTGTACTTGCTGACTTACGAGGCTGGCTGGCATACACGGGGAGAAAGATTTCCCCATACATTCGTGTACTAAGAGGCTCAATGACACATCAGGAGAGAAATTAAGCAGCATTTTATATATACTCGTAAGGTACAGCTTTGGTCATCCTCTACACTTCCTATAGCCTTATCCGACGAAGTAAAGAAGCACTAGCCATTCTTTGATATATTTTTCTTTTTCTTTCATTCATCATCCCGTGTTTCCCCATGAGGAGCGTAAGAGCCCGGGGCTAGGCAAGTTGGTTCTGACTTTTTAGATGCGAGTGACCAGCCTCACTCATCCCTGAGTGGCATTACGTGAGCAATAATCCCCAACCACCCCTTGGATATAAACCTGCACAGGCTCATTCCTACTGGAGATCCTTGCTTACTCGCTAAACCGCCACACGCCATAATTTGGTTATATGGTTACCACCCAGTGCAATTAATGGCTTCCTGGTGTACAGAAAACCATCTGACTTCTCGCTCAGTGTCAAGTCACCTGTAGACAGAAGGAAGAGGAAGGAATGGAGTAAAGAAAGAGAGAAGAAGAAGGAAGGGAGGAAAGAAGAAAGGAATAGAGGAAAGGGCAGTCACCCGAGAGCAGCACTACATTGAGTGAGTGGATGGTGAGCGCCCCCACCTACCAGGAATATTTCTTTTACCTCGGGAAATTATATTTAAATTCAAAGGCACCTATCATATTGAAAGGATCGATAGAGGTTCACTGTAATACCTTCAACAGATTTTGATCTTGAGCTCAACAATATCGACTGTCGTTAACAAGAATTAAACAGTACAATCATGATGGCTGTGAATGGGCTAAGCTATAATGTTACTTCAGGGTACCATTTCTGTGTTTTTATAACGAGGGAAAAGTTCGCCTAGTATTTGTGCCCTTTTCTACGTAGCATACTCCTTTGGTGACATATACTCAGTGAGTCTTGTCATGTTTCTCTGGTCACACGTGATCCTGTTTGATATAAGGCATCAGGTAGGAAAGTGAGACGCAATGCACCAAGTATGAATTAAACACAAAGGAACAGCAGGGGTACTTAAGTTTCCTAACCGTATGTATGAGACTCATGACCTTAGCAGACTTATTAACTCTTTTTTTTTTTTTTTTTGTCTGTCGCTCAAAATATCATCACAAAATTTTATAGGAGTGTAGTAGGGAAAAAAATCAATCACAAGTTCGAAACTGATGAAAGTAGGTCAAGGTCTGCGTGTCTGTTACAAAGACCTCACAAGCACTCAAGATATCGTCACAAAATTTTATAGGTGTGCAGTAGGGATGAAAATCTCCTACGAGTTCGAAATTAGTGAAAGTAGGTCAAGGAAAAGGTCATAATCCAAGCCACACAAGATATGTATTGGCTAGCGGCTGGTGTGATTCCCCCTTGAGGGGGCTTCTGGTGCTTAGTGTTTCACTTTCCATTACAATATCTAAGTATTGTCCTTTAATGTGTTGACTTATTTTGAATATGGACACGGCTTGTAGTAATAATGCAAAAGAATTTGTTGATGCTGTCATGCTCTCATGACTCGATCTTAAATAAATTAAGATCGTACTACGGTTGCAGAAACAGTATTTTAGTTGTCACCACTATGAGTGAGTCTGCAGTGCTAGAATTAACACATTCAGGATTCTGTGACCCATTCTCAGCTAAATACTACAGTTCTCACGATCATGATGAGGTTGATGGTACAAGTAATTGCATTCATGGACTCTTATGACTGACTCTCAGCTAATCAAGTCGTTTGACGGTAAATGGAACAGAATACTAGAGTTCTTCCGACTATTAACAAGTTTGAACGTATTGTAAAGGCATAAATAAACTGGCTCAGATGAAGGTTTTAAGTCTCTTTTGCTCTCGATGTTACGGCACGGCTCATGGATACGCTTTTGCAGGTTTGCTTTAATAATCCTTTTTAACGCCGTCAAGACTAATGAATGACGTCACCCTGTAAGTGCGCGTCCACATGTGTGCTCAAACAAGTGCTGGCAACATGTAAGCAACGCAGTAACGAACACGCTGCAAACATGTTGGGAACATCAGCGTCCAGATCATGTTGGCAACATCATGATGAAGTCTCAGCTGCCTGGTATGGACACACTTATCCCATCGCCTCTGCTGCCAGTGTTCGAAGCTGCATTGAAATGTTTGCATACATCTTTCCAAATACTGTTGCAAACATGTTCCCGAACATGTTGCCTACCGTGTTGCCAACATAACTATGTTCGAGAGCACGTGTGGACGCACACTAATACTGTTCATGGCTTGAGCCCATAAAGAACCATACATGATGTCTGTGTTGACGTCATTCTTAGCACTTATGTATTATACGTTTGTCTTCACAAATTACCACAAATTATGGTAATCTGGTGTACTGTACAGTACATCTCTCTCTCTCTCTCTCTCTCTCTCTCTCTCTCTCTCACACACACACACACACATACCAGAGGCCAATTACTCGACTGGGAAAGGCCCAGTAACTGTCTGACATTAATAATGGAATTTCCAGTGTGGTTACAATTTTGGTTGCTGGCCATACTCAAAACTTATTAATGCTCAAGTATCCCCGATCGACTGTATGGCCATTGTGTAAACTGCTTGTCGGCTGCAAGTCACTCACTCTGTCACAGCGTAGGTTTATACTGAGTTTAAAGTAGGTTCCACACATTCAAAACGCGGACGTAGGCAGCTCAGCTGATCATCAAAAGCAAACACGGTTATCGGTGTAAGGCGGAGAGAGGCTACTGTAGTTTTAACTGAACAGTGCACAGCTTTGTGAAACTACAACGGCTTCAGTGATGAAACAAAGTATAAACATAACGTGGCAATTAATAATACCTGCAGAAACCAAGCATATATGTACAGAACATGCTTAATATCTTTCATGGCCTGATACCAACGGATTTGAAAATCGCAGGCACATTCATATTACCGAGTTAGCAGCTGACGCCGCAGTGTACAGCTTTTAGTAACCTCATCAATTTAATGACATTCATAATATTCTTTCTGGTTCCCGACGAGTTTATTCAGGTTTAAGGGAGATTTTCTGAGCTGGAGGAGTTAGTTAAACACTTCATTAATCTGTCCACTCTGAGAGAAGTGCATAAAACTGAATACAGTTCTCTGGAGCTAGCAGGAATACGACATCACTGGTTCCAAAGAATTAAGTGGTAGCATGTGGAGATACAAAGACGGAAAATAAAGTTTCAGGAAGAAATATCTCCCCCACTCACAGAATAATCGTTTAGATAGACCTTGGCACCATCTTAAGTTCACTGGTGATGAATTAAGAGATGTTTCCTAGACTTTGTCCATAAATATGCAGTAGGTGTATTTGGAGATTCGTGGTGGCAGCTGAAATTCATTGGTGATGAACCAAATTGATTGGTGATACTATGAAAAACTTTCCAAAACTTTGTCTATAAATACAGATATAAATAGAGGATCTGGCACCAGCTTAAGTTTATTAATGATGAACTGCTAGGAGCCTTATTAGACTTTATCAGTCGAGAATCTTAGCACGATCTAAGTTCACTGATGATGATCTAGTGTTTCTAAACTGTTCGTTAATGGCAAGGTAGGATGGAGAAGCTTGTGGCCACCCCAGTTCAACATCAGTGTTAAAGTATCCCATATATGCATTCTCATTAATTTAACAGAGATACAGGAATTGTTTTAAGTTTTACTATTTATCCATTGATTTTTTACCATACAGTTACTCAAATTCAAATGCGAAGCCTTGTAGAAGAGTAAAATTTGATAAGCCAAGAAGTTTAAACGAAAAAATATATTCAAGGTATACAAGCAAATAAAAGAGGATAGTTGTGAAATAATATGAAACACTAAAGAAAAAAAAAATTAGAATGTCAATTGTAATGGTGGCAAATAAAGGAAATAGGAAAGCTAAGCTATACTGTATGACCAGGGAAAATTTGCTGAACTCATTAATTTCCCAGTTGTTAATAGCTACTGAAACCTAGTCATCAAATATTTAACAAGTGACACGAATTATATACTTCTTCCAGAAGGCTTGCTTCTGGTCATATGTTTCTAGAAGCAATGTACTGTAAATTTATATAGTTTCATATAATCCTCACTCAGATTTGGACAAATCCCTCATTAGACCAAAGCTCTAAGGACAAAAGCCCCAGTTAGGAAAAGTACGGTTAGTTTTGGTTAGGTTAGGATGGGCTTGGCTAGGCTTGGCTAGGTTAAGGTAGGGTTGGTAGTTTTTTTTTTTTTTTTTTTTAATGCGAGGAAGATGAAATCAAAAGCTGAGCCCGTAAAACGTTCCTTCCGAGAAAAAAGACAAAAACAATACAAAACAGAGCCAAATTCAAGATCCATTCATTTCGAGATGCCAGGACACGCTGCTTTTGAAAGACTGGGGATCAAAGGAAGCAGGAAATACAAACAAAGAGAGACAGTTCTAGAGTTGACCTGTTGCATAAACGAAAGACTGGGAGGCATTAGAGAGTTGGACAGAAAAGGGATGAGAGTTAGTTGCTAGACGGGTGCGTAGCACCCGTCTTAGAGGTGGAGGGATGCAAGCAGTCAGTTCAGAGGAGCAGTGACCATTGAAGTAGCGATAGAAAAGAGATATAGAGGCAACAATGCGACAAAGAGACAGAGGTTGAAGGGAACCAGTAAGAGGAGGAGAGTTTATGAGACGAATAGCCTTTGACTCCACCCTATTGAGAAGAGCTGTTTGTGGGGAACCTCCCCACACATGAGAATTGTACTCTAAACAGGGGCGAATAAAACCTGTGTATAAAGTCGACAACTGTGCAGGGGTAAAGAAGGCACGGAGTCGGCTTAGCACACCTAATCTCTTGGAGGCAGATTTTACAAGAGATGCATTGTGATCTTTCCAAGATAAGTCCCGTGTGAATGAAACCCCAAGCATGTTCAAGGATGACGCAGGATTGAGCTGGATATTATTAAACATTAGTGGGTTCTCCTGTGGAAGATTTTGACGGGTTGATAGGTATAAAAACTGAGTCTCTGATGCATTAAAAACAAGATTATTTTTACCCCAGTCAGAGATACGAGCCAAGTCAGACATTAGGTGTGCCATTGCCTCATCCCTTGTTTGCTGAAGTAACTGCCGAGATGGACGCTGCGGAAACCGAATGGAAAGATGAAGGGTTGAATCATCAGTGTATGAGTGGATACGATTAGATGTACAGCTTAGAAGATCATTGATGAATAAAAGGAAGAGAGTTGGTGATAGGACATAGCCCTGAGGAACACCAGTGTTGAGAGACATAGGAGAAGCACGATGGCCGTCTACAACAGCAGCTATAGAACGGCCAGAAAGGAAGCTATAGATGAAGGCACAGATAGAAGGATAGAAACTGTAAGAGGGCAGTTTGGAAAATAAAGATTTATGTCAGACTCGATCGAAAGCCTATGAGATGTCAAGTGCAATGGCAAAGCTTTCGCCAAAGTCCCGAAAGGAGGATGACCATGAGTCTGAAAGGTAAGTGAGAAGATCGCCAGTGGAGCATCCCTGACGGAACCCATACTGACGATCAGAAAGAAGGTTGTGATAGGAAAGATGCTTTAAAAATTTTATGTTAAGAATAGACTCGAAAACTTTTGAGACAGGATGCTAAATCAAATTGAACGGTAGTTAGGGGATTGGGAACGGTCACCCTTCTTTGGGACTGGCTGAATGAGAGCAAACTTCCAGCATGTAGGAAAGGTCCAAGTTCAAAGTCAAAGGTGAAAGAGTTTACCTAGGCAGGGTGTAAGCACAGATGCACAGTTCTTGAGGACAACAGGAGGGACTCCATCAGGCCCATATGCCTCGTTAGTATTGAGGCCTGTGATGGCAGAAAATACATCAGCTGAAGAAATTTTAATGTCAGCCATGAGGAAGTCAGAGGGGGGAAGTGATGGAGGAACAGCACCAGAATCGTCTATGGTGGAATTGGAGGAGAAAGTCTGAGCGAAGAGATCTGCTTTATCAGTAGAAGAAATAGTTACAGAGCCATCAGAGTAGAAAAGAGGAGGGAAGGATGATGAGGTAAAGTTGTTAGAAAGGTTTTTGGCACGGTGCCAGAAGGAGCGGGAAGAATTTGAGTTGGAGAGTTGAGAGCATTTAGTATGAAGAAATTATTTTTGCCAGAGCAAAGAACAGACTTAGCATGATTCCGGCCAGAAACATAAAAAACGATGTCATTCAGGGGTGGGTTGGCTCCAGTACCTTTTATAGGCCCTCTCCTTGTTGCAGACAGCATTAGAACAGGCATGAGTAAACCAAGGCTTTCTTGCATTAGTCAAAGGATATGAGAAAGGAATGTATGCTTCCATGCCTGAGACAATAACCTCTGTAATGCACAAGGTACAATCAGATGGCTCCCGTCCATGAAAGCAGCAATCATTCCGGGGAAAATCAAAGAAGTACTCCCTGAAGGCCTCCCAATCAACAGCTCCAAACTGCCACAGACGACATTTCTTTGGAGGGTCCACAGGCTGTACCGGAGCGATACGACAGGTTAAGGTAATTAGGTTATGACTGGAGGAGCCCAACGGAGAGAATAGATTAGCAATGTAAGCAGACGGATTAGTTGTAAGGAAGAGGTCAAGTATGTTGGAGCTCTCTCCAAGGCGGTCAGGGATACGGGTAGGGTGCTGTACAAGCTCTAGATCATTAAGGAGAGAAAAGATGTAGGCTTGTTCACTAGGTGGATCAGTGAAAGGAGAGGAGAGTCAAAGGTGGTGGTGAACACTGAAATCTAGAATGGAGATTTCAGAGAAAGGAGGAATGGATAGAATGTGTTCCATCGCAGAAGTAAGATAGTCGAAGAATTTTTGATAGTCAGTAGAATTAGGAGATAAGTAAACAGTGCAGATATATGTAGTCAGAGAATGACAGGAGAGCTGAAGCCAGAGAGTAGAGAATTCAGAAGAATCAAGTTCAAAAACACAAAAGCAAAATAGGTCGTTGTGTACATATACACATCATCCACATTTGGCTTTGAAATAAGTATAGAGAAAGTAGGAGGATACAGAAAAGGGTTTGCTGTCAGTTTCCTCAGACAGCTGAGTCTCAGTAACGAAGAGAAGGTGGGGTTTAAAGGAGGAGAGGTGGTGTTCGACAGAGAGGAAAGGCTGCGAATGTTGCAGAAATGATGAAGAAGTGAATCAGGCAGTGGATTCAGACAGCTCAAAAGTCGTCACCGGGAGAGAGGTGGATGGTGGAGCATTTATGGTCCCCACCCGTGGGGACTCCGAGGCATTGTACGTGTGCACCATTTTCCTTTATTCTTTTAATTTCTGAAAAAGAAGTGTAGTGTGTACAGTGCATGTAGATTGGTGTTGATATTTAGAGAAACTTGTATTAGAGAGCATAATTGCCTACACTCTGTGTAACTGAAACGCTGAAAAAGTTCAGCAAATGGGGATGGTCAGGAACTAGTCCTGAGGGCTGATGAAAAGGGAGCTCCAGCTCTCCCTGTCATCAGTTCTCCATCCACCTTGGGGGTACTACCCTGCTCGACTCGTGCTACAGTCTCTTCCTCATAAGGTAGGACTTCATAGGTTAAGGTACGGTAGAGTAACTTAGGTTGTTGTGAGGGATGGGTTAATGGGCTCTTGTCCCAGGGGGCTTTCCTCTTAGGGTCTACTGTCCAATACTCGTCGTCAGTTCACTTTATGAGGGCCTGCTATTGCTGTCACATAAATACCATGTTTCTGATGCCTTTTTGACATAAGTTTTTCACTTTCAAGTGTTCATGTTGTGCTGGTTAACTGTACTAAACAAAAAGAATACTTATATAAAGCCGAAGAGGGACTCTGAACCTGCATGTATATGGACTTACAGCACCTCTGACCCCAATAGAAGTTAAAGTCACAAGCTACGGGGCCAATATGGCGACGCTAATGTTTTGAGTTTGGGTTGTCAGAACCTCATGTATGATACAGCAAAGAATTACAAGCATATATGGTGGTCTCCGTGATTTGATTACAACTTGGAAGAATTCGCATCATTGTTACCAAGAGTTGTATGGAACTAAGGGGAAAACTTGAACGTAAATACTCCCGAGTATCCGGCCCCTGAGGTGAAAGTTGTAACTCTCCACTATTTTCCATCTGTTGCTAAGCTGACTATATTACTTCCAGAAAAGCTAAATTATACCGCTCACACATCGCCGTGCCATGAGTTACACAACATTCCTGCTTATACATCGGGTGCTTGAGTGGTACTGTGAGATATATTCATGTATGGACTGTTGTTGTAGTGACCCCAGGCTCATAATAAGGCGTGAATCCATTGGATTTAAGCCTAAGTTACTCATCTACAGTCATTCGTTGTCTTTTGGGGCGATAAAGGGAAAACTTAGAGATAAACTGTGGCATTGGAAGAAGGCATCGCTCTTCAGCACCGCATATAAACTGAAATTATGTAGCCTACTTACCGGCATACATGCACTGGAGTGTCGATGAATAACTAAAATGAAAACGAGATGATAATGTGGCTTATGTACTAGCGTTGATATATTGGATAAAGTTACTGTAGTAAAATCCTAAGTGCATCCACTGAGGAGAAAATGATTTGCTTCTTTATGGATGGACACGTTCTTTGGTTGAGTAAATCTGTTTGACATTGTACAGAAGAAAGTGCCTTCATGCATCTAGAAATGGTAGTTAACTGAGACAAGAAGACCTCTGAATTCTTGATATGATGTTAGTAGAGCTCTAGTGTCAGAAAGTGTTGTGGCCCACACGCTATGGTTTGAAACTAAGTGGTGGCAGAAGGCATTAGCATCATTTAATCTCTATCCTCGAATGCTATTAACTACAGTATCCTAGCCTCGGCCCCTGGGTTCCAAAGGAGGTAAAATTGGATTGGCAGCACACATTATGTTAAACTTGTTAGTTCTAAAGAAAATGGAATGAAAAGGAGCACCATTTTTTTTTTTTTTTTTTTTTTCATTTCGAGACGCCTAGACACGTTGCATTAATTTTACTTGAAGTTATAGTCAGTGAGGAAGACTGACTGAGGAAAACAGTTTTAGTTTTGATTAGCCGTGTACAGGAAATAAACATAGAGATTTTGACAAAAATGGGGGTGAGAGTGTGTAGCTAGGTATGTGCTGTATGCTCGTCGTAATTAGAGAGGCATGGAAAAGAAGAGTGCAAAAAACAGTAACCAAACCATGAGTAACAGAGGAACAAAAATGATAAAGTAATTTATTGAAGAGAGAGGCGAAAGGGAGCCAGTGAACGAAGGAGAGCCGATGAGATGAAAAACCTTTGATTCCACATTGTTTAGAAGTGCTGTATGTGGTAAGCCCCACACACATGGATGTCTTAAACTCTGAATTGTACTTTCTGCCAGGTCTTCTTCACCTCTTTCCCAAGTGTTTGTTTTGGGAGGTTGTATAAATTTGCCACAATTATTTTCCCTTCAAATGTGTCTATCTCTAATACAATCAGTTTTACTTGTGACAGTATATCTAGCTGTATCTCTCTGACTTGTAGATTTTTCATTGTTAATACCAGAACTCCTCTTTCTTTTTTTTCAAATTTCTATCTCTTCTCCATATATTGTAATCCTCAAAACTTAGGGTGTTGTTTGATATCCTCGAGATTAAGTTTATTTCAGTTATGCAAATAATATGAGATTCAGTTTCTTTGGTATAGTTTTTTATCTCTAATAATTTCGATACCATTCCGTCTACATTTCAATACATCAACTTAATCAAATTTACATATTTGACATTTGAGAGTACTACCCTCCTTTTTCTTAGTCCCTGTTGTTTATGTACGATTTTCTTACTTGTTATTCCATTCCTTAAAAAAGAAACAAAAATGTTCCTCTCTTCGTCTGATCATTACCCATTTTTTGTTTTTGCTTCTTCCCTCTTTTCCTTTAGTGATGCCCATTCTTCCTGAGTTAGGCATCTTTTTATCCACATATTTTTGTATTTCTCTTTTTCTATGAGATTGTTAGCATTTTACAATATTTCCTCTGCAGTGTTTGCACTTTGGAAGGTACTTTCAGAGGCCTTGACTTATTTCCCTCATATTTCCCTAGCATTTTGTGTTCGTCTATATCTTTATCACAGATATCCTCTGATACTTTCTTCAATATGTTCAGTACATTTACCATCTCCTTTTTGTCTCTCGAGATTCTGTTCCTTATTCCTCTTCATTTGTACCCGTGATTACTGGAGATTTGTTGATATCTGGTGATTCTTTCACTAGTTTTGGATTGTTTTTAATGTCTTCTTTCACTTCCTTTCTAATACTTTTTTCTTTGACTTTTGTTTCTGAAACTTTCCTTACCTTCACCATTTCAGCATACGTAGTTTGTACATCATTTTTTCAATTTTTCATCATTTCGTTCACCCGGGTTATCTTCTCTTCAATATAATTGCTTTATTCTATCAGACTGCTTGCCTGCCTAACTGTCTCTGTATCATTCCTGATCTCCTCCGTAAGACTCTCATGGTTGACAACCGTACTCTCCATTTCACTAGTCTTCTTTCTAAGTGAAACTACTTCAACTGACAGCTCATCTATTGTTGTGTCTTTTTGTTTATTTCTTTTACTAATTTTTCGTTTTCTTCCTTCTGCATGCGTAGTTCCTTCTTCATTCATTCATTCATTCATTGCCAGACGCCATGTATCCCAAACGGGGTGGCCAAGGGCTTAGAGTTATTTGTTTTACAGGGAGGGGCACTAATCCTCCACCAACCCCACTTGACACGTAGGGATGCCAACAGCATCTGGTGTTCCCAGACGGTCACCCATCCAAGTACTAACCAGACCCAACGTTGCTTCTTAATATCATCTATTTCCATTTGAAAAGTTTTCCCCACTTTATTCACTTTCTCTGCTAATTTATTATATACATGTTTCCATTTCAACCAGTTCTGTGTAGAAATCATCATTCTGTTTTCTACCTTTATCCCTTCTCTTAACTCCTTCCATTTTCACTTTACTCAAGATAGTACTCATCTTGCAGAAAGATAATTCTTACTTAGGAAGATAACTTTTACTTACAAATTTGCATCTCCTTGCAATCCACCTGGTGATAATGACGACACCCAGCCGATGTTTACGTTGTATCAGCGGATTCCTTTAAATACACTGACTTGGATGTATTCTGTTATTTGAACAACCTTTTTTTTTTTCTTATACTTTCTCTACATCATTTAATTTAGCCTAGCACAGAGCTTGACTCATATAAAGATACTATTAGGTGTGGCGAGTGGTGGCCAGCAGTGGCCAGTATTACCGGAGCGACCTGACACACGTCCCCTCTCTCTCGCTGCTGTGTGTGTGTGTGTGTGTGTGTGTGTGTGTGTGTGTGTGTGTGTGTGTGTGTGTGTGTGTGTGTGTGTGTGTGTGTGTAATATAAAGTAATTAGGGGATCCGTTGCCGTCAAAACAACTCATAAAAATAGAGTACGAAAAATGAGGACAGGGGACGGATGAGAGAGAGAGAGAGAGAGAGAGAGAGAGAGAGACAGACAGACAGACAGACAGACAGACAGAATCTTGGAGATCTTCTATCCCCTCCGTTAACAGAAGAGTCCCCTAAGCTGAATAAAATTATATGGCAGCATCAGAAATATAATTAGCGGACAGTATACAAGACTTTCTCTTCCCTTCAGTACGAGGCCTCCCTTAAGCTGAATAATGTGTCTACTGGAAACGTGAAGACAATAAAAAACAACTGTGATGAAGTGGTTAAGGGAGTCAGTATTTGTAACCGAAGAAAAAGATATTGGTGTTGAGTAGCCCCGATCTGTCTGACCGAGCAAACTCATCAACTGCAGGCAAGGAAGCACCCCTGTAAGACCATTCCGTGCAGTGAACCTATGACCTCTTGTGGCAGACAACGCATCGCCACAGTGAGGCGTGGTGTGGATGTTTGGTTTTTGGTTCACTGCATGTACCTCTCTCCACCCAGTTAACAATTGCACTACAGCAGACTCCACGTCACCCCGTTATTTGATCATATGTTTACCACCCAGTGATGTAAATGGCTTCTCTTAAGAGGAGCCTGTGGAGTCACATGGAGAGACAGGCTGACGAATGAGGATATAAAGGACCGTTGTGGTGTGGATGTGGATGTGATAGGAAGCGTTATGAGGAACACACTGAGGTGGTTTGGCCACGTGGAGAGGATGGAGGGTGAAAGACTGACGAAGAGAGTGTATGTGAGTGAGGTGGAGGGGGGAAGAGGGAGGGGGAGGCTGAGGATGAGATGGAGGGATGGGGTGGAGAGGTATATGAGAGAGGGGGGCGTGAGTTGGGAGCAGGGCAGTGAAATGGCGGGGGACAGGGTGACTTGGAGGCGATTTGTTTGTGGCCACCCCAAACGGGATTGAGGCGTCTGGCAATAGATAGATAGATAGATGTAAATGGTTCTCTGAAATACAGGAAACTATGAGACCGGTCACTTAGTGCACCTGAAAGCAGCAGTACAT
This sequence comes from Coenobita brevimanus, assembly GCF_032717465.1. Classification (NCBI taxonomy): domain Eukaryota; kingdom Metazoa; phylum Arthropoda; class Malacostraca; order Decapoda; family Coenobitidae; genus Coenobita; species Coenobita brevimanus. The sequence goes on along the minus strand of NC_136988.1, from coordinate 4,849,460 downwards.
CAAGTAAGTGGACAATGGTCATCTCCACCTACCACTCAATTTAGAGGTGTATGAGGAAGCCATTCTCTGTCCACTTTGAGATGGCTTGTGATTGTCGTCTTTCTGTCTTAAATGCTGAGCTGAAAACAAGAGACTTGATTATGACTCTAGGGAAGAGATACGACTGCATGAATGCAAAGCCGCAGCATTGTCTTAATCTGTCATTGAGCAATGATAACTAGTTACAAAAGAGGAAAACCACAGTCTGGTTAAAGGGGACCAAATATGCCTGTCACTCTTCCTCGGGTAAGTCTGAATGAGAACAAACTTCCAGCAAAAATGACTGTCACCAGTTGAAAATGTGACAGTGATTTAGATGGCAGGGTGTCAGCACAGAAGCACAATTCTTTAGAGACCAGAAAATACATCTTTTAGCCTCTTCAATCGTATGACTGATTTTTTATACACTCTTCACAGTTTTGTCAAACACTTGGAAGACCTCCTCTAATGAAGGACTGATAAATGCTGAATCAAATTTATCTAGTTCGAAAAGTCTCAAGAAGTTCGAATAAGCACGTACAAAAACCAAACACGTTATCGTATCTTCGGTGCTCACGTTATGTCTTAACTTTCCTTCTTCTTTCCTTAGATCGTCCACGGCGTATCCAGGATTATAAGTGAGGGAGGGTTTCACCATAAACTCGCCCTTGTCCTAGAAAGCTGGAAGGGCAGAAAATGTATTAGGAAAAAATTTTAACATCTCATGGTTGTGCATGGACCCTCCAACAAGTTCTGGTAACATTTCGAATGAGATGTCAAAAATATATATTATCAGAATTAAGTTGTATGTTACTTTCATTAGGGAAAAGGAAAACTGGGCTTCTACGCAGTAAAACAAAATATATAATACTGGATTCGCCCCGCCATATCCACTTGACTCAGATACCCTCAGTTACTTTTTCTCTCCTTTTACACCACCAGTTCTCTTTTCTGCAGTTAAAAAGATGCACTTTAAAACTAAGGACGATTTTCTTTCATTATCTTTGTAATAATTTCAAAACAAGGTATGAGATGTCAGTGATAACCATTGGCAGACACGACTTCACAATAAGAGAAGTTATGTAATGGGGTGTATTTACAAAGCCGAAAATTTATAACTACTGTACATATGGAAACCATGTTGAATGAGATGATAAGACATTTTCGGACACAGACCTTTTCTTCTGTTTTTACCTGGAAAGGGTCCAAATTGAGCTCAAAGTTTTATATATTTTAAAGATCACTGTTTTCATGTCTGAGCGTAATTCCCCTGCGGAAATTATTCTGGACACCACGTAATCAAGACCCAAGAAGCAGTGTTATGTATGTGGGTTATGGGAGGCGTTGATACTGATGCTGATACGGGTGGGTTGGAAGATGGGTGTGCAGGGATTTCAGGCGGTATGCCAAGTGATTCCAACTGCGGATGTCTTTGTTCTGTTTGTGATGCAGGGGTTAAATAAGGCAATATATAATAAGAAGCGGTGCCAAGGAACAGCAATCCCATCTCCGGCAGTCATTTTAGTGCTGACGTATAAACACAACTGGATATCTAGTCAAAGATGTCGCATGTCAAATTTGAAGTAAATCGGACGAAACTTGACGATTAATTATTTGCCGACTTGAAATTTTGGGCCTGGCCCACCTGACATTGACCCTCCTACCGCTACCTGGGAGGTGACCTTCCTGATGTCATGAGGCATGTTATAGGATGCAGATTTGAAAGATGCACATTTAGGTTTGGGTTTCATATCCATATGACGAATCTGAAAGGAGTTATAGCGAAAAAAAAAAAAACAGTTCTTTTTACCTTTTCTTTTTACTTTTTTGGGGGGCCTACAGCCAGGGTCTTGGCCCAATTTGGTTCAAAATTTAATCATATCAGGTCGTAGCCCATCATCTCTGTAATTTTAGTCAAAACGCACCAGTAGTTTTGCGTTAAGTTGTTAAGACAGACAGAAAACAAACAAACTGACAAACCGAGCGAAAACAATACCCGTCCCCGAGTCCCTCGGGCGGGGACGGGTAATAACTTCATCAGTAAAAATGGTCGCCCCTGAGCTAAATAAAATTGCTAGCAAATAGCAATAAAGAAAAATAAATAAATTATTGCAGTGAAGTGATAAACCTGTATGCTCCATGTATCACAACAGTTGCATGAATCTTTTGGTCGTAGCAAGAACGAATATTCTAAATCACTGTACTTTCTATCAATACTGTATATAGCCAGACGCCTTTACCCCGTAAAGGGTGGCAATAAACCATTCGCCTCCATGTCTCCCTCTCCTTTACCGTACGGTTGCCATCCATCCAACTCATACAGCCTTCTCTCATATCTCTCTACTCCATCCCTTCATCTCATTCTCACTCTCCCTTGTGCCCTTTTCCTCTCTGCCTTACTTTCAGTCACAGCCACACCAATAGCATACAGCCCGTTCAAGCCTTCATTTGTTTCTTTCCGCGTAACTCCACATACTCCTCTCAAATAACTAATTTCCACTGCTCTCACTCTTGACTTGTGATCCTCCAACAGGGTCCTAGCTTCACTCTCATCCGTTATATTGGGGAATACAATATTGTCATGTAGCGACTTTTTTACTATCATGTTCAGTTCGCAATTCTTCATAATTGCTTTCAGTGAACCAACAAAATTTCTTCCCTGCTGTACCCTTCCACACATTTCATTCTCTATACTTGAACTGCCGGGAGATAGAAACAGGACGCTTGGAGAGATGTGTAGTAGTGAGAGAGGGAGGGACTCTTAGGGTGTGAGCCAGTGAGGGCGAGGAGTGCGGAAGGGGAGGGAGAGAGAAGAGTAAGTGTTAGAATATGGGTGAGAGGTGGGAAGGAAACTAGGGGTGTGAAGGTGGAGTAGGGTATGGGAGGGAACAGAGATGAGGGGGTGAGGTGGGAATGTAGTAGGGGAGAGGAACTAGGAAAGTGTAGGAGCAGAGGAGTGAGGGAGAGGGGCGGAGGGGGGCTGCAGAGGGGGGTGTATGTGGAGTGGAGGAGGGAGAACCCAGGGATGATGAAAGGGTGGATGCGCTAGGGTGGAGAGGCTTGGTAGTCACCTTCCACACTGAGTTATGGACCACTTTCTCATGCAGGAGATAAAGGCTTGGAATCAATGTCGCCTTCCCCACTCCCTCCTCTCTCCCTTTCCCAACTCTCTCTCTCTCTCTCTCTCTCTCATCAGGACCGCAGAAGTTAGCATTTTTTTCTTTTACTCTTAATAGAACAATGGTATTATTGTTGGTGGGTTCTGGTCGAAATGTACTACTTTGATCAGAAAATGTGGGTGAATCATTAGTGTCTTTTTATTATTTGTTACTGGTATTTCTAGGCCAGTGCTGGGATTTCTCAAAAGTATGTTTTCCGACATCTGCCCCCCGAAAAATGTTAAAGTCCTCTACTTCATGTTTGGTATTATCGGAGTCATGTGAAGGTAGATTCTTCTTCTTTCCTTTTTTTTTTTTTTTTTTTTTTTTTTATTTTTTGGAATCAGCTCCCTTATAATCCTTTTCGGTGAGTTTAACTCCAAACCATCTCAGATCCTAAAGCCTGGAATCAGCTCCCTTATAATCCTTTTCGGTGAGTTTAACTCCAAACCAACTCAGATCCTAAAGCCTGAGATGGGTTGGAGTTAAACTTCTTTCATTCCTCTTATAATCACTAAAAATAATCATCTTTTCTCAAAGCTGCTTTACAATATTTCTTAAATCCAAGTTTAAGGTTTCTTTGTATTATATTTTTGGCTTCTTTTATATTAATTTACTTACAAGTAGCTTGAATTTTTCCATTTTAGGCCTTAATTTTATCATTAGGGGGAGCTCTATTTCATTTTTGACTTCCACAAGCTGTAGGAGGATGCTTTGACCTAAAGCTACGATTTTAATAATTATGAAAAAAAATGCACCATTATTCTTTCTTTCCTATGCATTTAGAATAAGGACAAGGGTAATTCAACTATATAAGAATATTGATAGCAATGTTAGGGACAACTGGGGGAATTAATCAAACATCTCTACGAAAAATTCTAACATTTCCTTCACTCACTCATTACGGATGAATTATTTCTGCAATCTTAAATTGAGAGAGAATTTCAAATATATATATATATATATATATATATATATATATATATATATATATATATATATATATATATATATATATATATATATATATATTTTATATTTGATTCTCTGATTTCCTTATCTATTATTATTCTTTTTCAGTTTAAACAAGCTTTTCATTTAAAATCATATTTTGAATTATAATTTTCCTACAAAAGTAAAGATATTAAGCTTTTTTGTCTCCTTTCTGTAGGAGGATTACCTCTTTTTACTGGTTTTGTACCCAAGTGAATGATTATTCAGGAATTACTAGAAATTGGTAATTTTTCTTTATTAATTGCATTGTTAGGATCTGTTCTTGTGACCCTGTACTTTTATCTTCGAGTATCTGTTCTATCTCTTACTTTTAGATCTCGTAAGATAGTATTCTCTGTTGGAAACCAACGACGATTTAAGTGATTTATGCCTTATCTAGAATCTGCTTTCTTGAGGGGGATTATTACTTTCATTAATAATCATAATTCTTTGGCTGCTTAGTTAAATCGTAATATAAGTCTGTCAGGCTTAAGTTGTAATGAAAGGATATCATCCAATTCCCGCAGTAGCTCTGATATACAACTAGACTGTCATTATGTTTTTGCGTATATTTACCATTTTTATTGTGACATTATTATATCAGGATTCCGAAAGTAATTAGATCACATAAAAATACAATTAATACTGAAGATTCTTTTTGATGATGGCAAGACAATTCTCTATTTTTGAATCTTCTTTTGATTTAATAGATTTAAAGTTAAATTAATTTTCTAGAGTAATTAGGATTTTTAGTTTTACGTTATTTACACCAAGTTTTTCCATTCGAATTGAAACCTATTTTAGGGCCAACCCGACAAAGAACTATCATTTTAGTTCACCATTTTCCTTTATTGTATTTAGCATTTCCATAGGTCTTTTATCTTGTGTAAACAAGATCCAGGCACTAAGTAATAACGTTAAGACTTGCAGTTCCTCTTTGATTAACTTTAATGATTCATGGGTGATTTAATCATACACAACATGTATTTACTCAGTTAGTTGCCCAAGGAACCCATACTGTTTAAATACCATATATTTCATTAATTGAAATTATTAGAAAAAATATTCGCCTATATAATAGCTGGTCATTTATTATTATTAACCATTTTAGGCGGTAAAGAACCTTCTCTAACTTCTTATTGATTAATTCTTTTATTTATTGCCTAAGTTCTTTTACCTCTCCTCGAGTCTGCTGTTGTAGTTGTTCAGCCTTATGTGTCTGCAGTTTTAACAATCTTTTTTGCAAGAGAAATTAACTAAAAGCATACTCACATGGACATCACGCTTATCATTTAGTAGAAATAGCTGGATGCATTGGTGCTATAATGATGACCACTGGATTAATTAAATCATTTCACCAATGAAATATATAGACCTTCTTATCCTTAGATTCGTTGTGGTTATTTTAACTGTAGTTCAATGTTGACGAGATGTTGATCGTGATAAAAAAAATTATGAAAGATTACATCCTAGAGGGGTAGTAACTGGCTAGTGATGATGAATACTTTTGTTTACGGAGTCATTTTTTTTTTCTTCTTTTGATAGGGAGGGGGATTTTTCCATAGAAGATTAGCTCCGCCTGTTGAAATTAGAATAATTTGACCTCCCAAGTGAATTGTACCATTAAATCCATATCTAATTCCACTTTTAAATATAATTATCTTATCTTCAGGAGCTAATGTAACTTGGGCACCATTATGTTCCTCTAGCCATTGATTATAGCAGTCTGCTTAACTCTGCGAAGCATCCCTTTTACCTATTTTCTTGAGGTTTTATATTTGCCTTGCAAAATATGTTACTTATATCACTTCTGAGACTGTAACAAAAGACATCTCTCTCTCTCTTGCGTTAATGCTTTCAGGTCTTCAGTGATTCAAGGGGATGGCCAGATGAATCACTCTTGCGTGAAAATCAAAGATAGTAAATAAAACCCACACTTGTAGATGAAGAATGTTTTTACCAAACATTTGAAAAATTACGATCCTCACCTTTGAAGAGACTTGCTTCAACATTTAACAAGAAAGTGAAAGAAGTGTTGAAAAATGTACCTAATGTAGGTATCAATAAGTTCATTCAGATCAACCCTAAATTAACATACAGTATATAAATGGATTACCAAAGACCCATAAAGATAATATTCCATTGCGTCCCATAATTTCACAGTGTGGGTGTTTTACATATAAGTTATCACAGTTTCTTGCCAATAAATTAGCCCCTGTAATAGGTACAGTATCCTCAGCACACGTAAGCAACTTGAATTTTATAGAGAAAATTTAATCACTTGACTTTTTCTTCTGTAAAATGGCCAGCTTCGATGTTGATTCATTGTTTACCAAAGTTCCCATTAACAATGTTTTGGATTTTCTAGCTAACAAATTGCCAGAATGTGATCTTGACGTGGGTATGCCAGCGGACTGTTTCATAGAACTTGTAAAATTGTGTGTGACATCGAATACCTTTTCATTCAACAACAACTTCTACATGCAACGTTTTGGTGCGGGTATGGGTTCTCCACTGTTACCCATTTTAAGCAATTTATATATGGAGCATTTTGAAACAGAACTACTGCCACGAGTTTCTCCCCCTCAACTCATTTGGTTTCATTATGTTGATGACATATTTTCATTTTGGCCTTCAGCACATGATAATTATGACTAGTTTTCTACACACCTAAATAATCTTGCTCCCTTCATTAAATTTAAAGTTGAGTGGGAGAACGGGGATGTTCTTCCTTTTCTTGATGTACTGGTGATGAAGATAAATCATTCACTTACCTTTAAGGTGTATAGAAAACCAATCAGTTGTAACCTGTCCATTCATTATTTTTCGTATCATCAGTCTGTCACAAAATTGTCTGTTATCATTGTTCCTTAAAGCCCTTAGAATTTGCAGTCCAGAACATATACGAGAAGAACATAATCTTATTTGGGAACGTTTCCAAAACTTAAGGTATCCCAAAAGGATAATAAAAAAAGCATATTTTAAAGCTAGCCAATCTTACTACGTACCTAAAAACCCCAGCACAGAAAAGAAACGCTTCCTCACTTTGCCTTATGTTGCAGACTTGAATATGTTAAAATTAATAGGTTACAGTAGTGATGTAAATATAGCATTTAGGTATACCTCCACCATCAGATCAATGTTAGTAAAGAACAAACGTACAGCATATTCAGATGCAGGCATATAAAAAAAATCCTTGTAAAGATTGTGAACTAGTTTACACAGGAGAAACAGGTCGAAGTTTGGAAATACGAATCAAGGAACATAAGTATGCCTAAAAACTGTAATTTGAATAATGCAATATTTAATCATGTTTGTGAAGCCAACCACAGAACTGAATGGCAAGGTAGCCACTTTCTGTATAAAAGTCATGACTTTCGGAAACGAAAGATTATTGAAGCCATGTGTATTAAAAAATACGAGAATTTCAACCTTAGTGAAGGCATGTACAAGCTAGATCCTATAATGAGGTCCCTGTTGGAAATGTTCCTTCCCGGACCGACCCAGGTGAGGTCAGACAGGAATTACACCTGACCTGTCTGGTGATGTCCTCCCTTCCCCCCTTTAGGAAATCCCCGCTTACAATCCACCTCACCCCACCTCCCCTTTACCCCACCCGCTCACACACACGCATAAAATGGAGCCCCTGTATTGCCAATATGTCATTCCCTCTCTCTATCTTGACCACTGAAGATGGCGGCAGTGTCCACCGAAACTGTTTGGTAAATATATTCTTCGTCTACAAGTTTGGGTTTTATTTACCGATTCAAGGGGAAAAAGAGTAATCTCACTTATTTATTACCGGAATCTAAACGTACACCAAAAACATCAATAAATATTTGAACCTGTGTGCCACTGTTATCAGTTGCAAATATATTATTTAGATTACCAATATCTGCTGTAAACAAATTACACAGTATACCAGGGAAGTAATTTTCTTATTGCCGAAAAGTTTTAGTTGTAGGTTGTCGTTTTGGCTTACATAAGTCTAATGTGACAGAAATAAGGTTATGGTCTGCCAACGGGGAAGAGCTTGTGTCAGAATTGACAGCTGAATCAGGTTTATTTGTCACAATTAAATCAAGTAGTGTAGAATAAGTGGGTGAAGGTTTATCAATTTACTGTGTTAGTTTAACACATTATAATTTGCTTCATCTTACTGATTACGTAAACATATGAAAATAGAAACTTCAGTTATGTAGTCAAATGTGTGAGAGTTTGCGGTACAGACAACCTACAACAGAAGGTAATTTGCAGAACTGTACCGCAGTCCACATATTCTAAATTTCTTCCGACCTATCAATAGTTACCGTACATTACAGGGGTAACAGTAAAGCTATCCTTGATGTAAATACATACACCAACTCCTCTACCCCTGTCACATCTGAAAACCCTCATAGTTTGGTATAGAAGTATGTTATTTTGAAACATAAGGAGTTCGCCAGGTTTCACTCACACAATTCAAAACTTTTGTTCTCGTCAACTAGATCTAAGTCATCCTTTTTAGCTAAGAGATTTTGAGCATTAATATGGCAACTTATCTGGTTGTTCCTTTTTCCTGCATTATATCCACGGCACTACCTTCCTTGCCAAGTCCCTAGGGGTTGCAGTGGTGACATAAGCTTTCCCTGTATCACAGAACACTTCACCTTGTTGTGAGACCTACAGTTGGCTTGATGATGATTGTAATCACCATGTTGAGAGCTCGTGTAAGTAAGTGTGTAGAACTTGGGTAAATGGTGGTCTGCTGGCCATAGTTGTGTCAATACTTCTAGCCGCCTCTTATCAGTCCCCCACCACACAGTGAGTTGAGTGGGAGTGGAATCACCTATACTGTTTCTACATTTTGCTATTGGGCCTGGAGGGGGTCCCATGGTGGCCTTGATCAGTCCCCCGCCAGCCAGTGGTTTTCGTGGGACTGACATCACCCCATCTGATTCCCCATCATCTATTTATTGGGCCGCTGGGCCTCGAGTGGGCTCCATGGTCATCTTGATCATTCTTCTGCCATTGTATGGTTGACAGTCATCACCTTTCCTAGGTCCTCGCTGTCCTTGTGTTGGGGTCTGGAGGGGGCATCTCGGAGCACTCTGCTAGATGAGGCATAAGAGGCAACTTCTGAGCAGGCATGCTGATAGGGATTATCCCGTGTTGGGCATCTCCTACTGTCACGTGCTGACCGCGAATCACTGTTTGAGTTTCTGGTGGATGGGGTGTTGAGAAGCCTCTATACTGTGTCCCAGTTTTTATACAGTTGGAATTCAAGACATTCTGTTTCAATACAAGTTAATGGCCAAATGACACCTAACCTCCTTAATGTAGAGGACAGACTGTTTTCCTCTACCTCAAAGCATTGTTCATCCAATTCACCTCTGCCAAGCCTGAACTTAGGATCGGTTTTTATTTTTTATCCCATTAGAGTCACCCCATTTGTTTAAGTGATCATTATAGTCTCATTTTAGCTTGTATTCTCTGTAACATCAGAGTCGACACTACCTGACACACACATATTGATGTCCTTCTCATTAAGGTCACTGACGAGTGAGCCCACATCAGCAAGAATATTTTTAGTTAAGTTTTCGTCCAAGATGTCATGCTTGCCTCAATATTTTACACATTCACTGTGAATCCTATTGACTTTCTCATTCACTCAGCATCTAAACATGTCCATATTTGCTCCATTAATGATCATTATGGAGCAGTTGTCATCCAACTCAGGCCGAAGAGCCCACTGTAGAAAGGAATCCCCCAAAAGGAGAAAAGTGAAACGAGGTGGGCTGGTTGCTGTAGCATGGCACTGTCCACTGCTGCGGTGATTCTGCTGTTCAAGCTACTTCATGGGTTACAGAATGAGTTCAGCAGTAGTGTATGCCGTTCTTATCTCTTGATTTAGCAATTCATTTTCAATATCCTTAGTTTCTAGTTCAGCCACAATTTTCTTAGTGTCCCTAGCCATCCTTTGTACAAATCTACCATTACTCCACCATCCCCACGAGTGTTGGAGGGTGCTGCTGTGACTTTTTTTTTTTTTTGTATGTGTCCGACTCTGGGCATACATATATATATCTCTTCTTATCTCATCTCATCAGCCATTTGAGTGTCCACTGCAGGACCGGCCTATCCCGACCGAAGTGGTGACAATACAGACAATGTATCTCTACCATGTGGCTTAGGCTGTCTGGTAGAGATTGTATGTAAAGTACGAAGTTCCGTACTTGTAAGTGTAATTGTAGTGTTGGAGTGGCTTTGGATGTGTGTGTAGTCTGTGAACCAAGTGTAATTGGCCCGCGCAAGCCGACTGAGTGCAAACATACTTCTAGTATGCGACACTGGTTCAACAACAGCACCCCCTTATGTCCGTCAAGCAGTACGTGGCCAGAAGAACACTCCCAAAGATTGTTACCCTGGTAGGGCGTGAACCCTTGTTCTTCAGTGTACGAAAATGCACATTTTACCACTGTACCACAGAGACTCATATATATATATATATATATATATATATATATATATATATATATATATATATATATATATATATATATATATATACATATATATATATATATATATGTATATATATTACATATATATTATATATTTATATTATATATATATATATATATATATATATATATATATATATATATATATATATATATATCATCATCATCATCATCATCATCATCATCATCATCAGCCGTTGTGACCCACTGCAGGACAGGCCCATCCCTACCGAAGCAGGGACGATACAGCCAATATATATCTACCCAATGGCTTAGGCTGTCTGGTAGAGACTGTATGTAGGGTGAGAAGTGCTTGTGAGTGTAATTGTAGTGTTGTAGTGGCTTTGGATGTGTGTGTAGTCTGTAAACCAAGTGTAATCGGCCCGCCTTAAGCCGATTGGGTGCAAGCATACTAGTATGCGACACTGGTTCAACCACAGCACCCCTTGTGTCTCCAAAGTAGCAAGTGGCTAGGTGGACCGTCCCAGAGTTTTTACAACTCTGACGGGAGACTAACCCGAGCTCACCAGCGTGCGAAACGCACACTCTACCATTGTACCACAGAGGCTCCATATATATATATATATATATATATATATATATATATATGGAGCCTCTGTGATACAGTTGTAGTGTGTGTATCGGTACACGGCTAGCACTAAATATCGTGCCACCGCTAGCACCAATAAATATTATGTGTTCTGCTGTTATAGTATAACTAGAACACCGTGTTGGAGATCGACGACACTGTCTGTAGTACACGTCAGCTACTTGCCGTCACTGCCCGACACTTCCCACCAAAGGTCCTCTGCCACTAGAAGGTGGAAGCTGGTCTGTTATTAAGTGGTAGCGTAAGGTGACAGAAATGAGCAGATTAAACCTCTCTTCACTGGGTACAGAATAATATAACTGCGACCCGAGAGATATGTAAGAACGATACCACCTCCCTTAATAACTATAAAACGCCTTCTGACGCTCTATGCTCACCGAGCCGACTAGGGCGCGGTGCTGAGGTCAGCTAAAATGAGGTGCCAAGCATTTACATATACTCTGGGCTTATGCAAAAAGTAGAGATAAATGACAACTCTACTAGCACATTATACACCTCTATAAAATGGTATTAAGTACATTCACATATACCAACATAATAAATGGTTCCCCAGGACTTTACACTTACGCACTATTCAGATATCTTTTCACTTTTCCTAACCTTCATTTTATAATTGAAACAGGGTGGCACTTATGGTCTGCCATCCACCTTCTTTCTGTACCAAAGCTAACAGCGAAATGATATTTGGTTGTTCATCATTCACACTTCTTACACACTGTTAATTATGACTAAACAACTTTAAAAATTATTATGTACAATGTGTGATACTACAACTTCATATGGAAAAAGATGTTGACACCAGAACAAGTGTGCATGTTCGTACACAGAGAGGGTTCGCGCCCCGACAAGGTAATAAACTTTGGAAGCGTTCATCTGGCCATGTACTGCATTGGCGGACACAAGGGGTGCTGTGGTTGAACCAGTGTCCCATGCTAAAAAGTATGCTTGCACCCAGTCGGCTTGCGTGGGCCGATTGCACTTGGTTCACAGACTACACACACATCCAAAGCCTCTCCAACACTACAATTACACTTACAAGCACTTCTCACCCTACATACAATCTCTACTAGACAGCCTAAGCCACTTGGTAGAGATACCTTGGCTGTATCATCCCCACCTCGGTAGGGATAGGCCGGTCCTGCAGTGGACACTCAAACGGCTGATGAGATTATATATATAGATATATATATATATATATATATATATATATATATATATATATATATATATATATATATATATATATATATATATATATATATATATATAGCGGATTGATTGCATCGTTAAGAAATTTTTTTTTTGATCTTTGTGCTAAAAATTGCTTGTTTTTGTCACTCACTTCAGATAATAATTCTTGTACGGATGCGCATACATGATCAGGAACATCCGTGAATCACTGCTTATTTTTTCTGTTCATGGGCTACTTATGGGCATAAAAGGGCAATATGCACTGCCATGATGGGTGACAGGTGAATTACCCGGTAGCCATTTCAGGGTTGTTGGAAAGCTAAGCTACGCAGTATTTTAAATTCATCATACTCTGTGGGGGAATATAGACAGTAACGCATTACAAATATTCACTCAAAGTCATATCATGGAACACAGGAGCGGTATTCCGACTTCGTTTGATGGTGCAGAAACACTTCATACGTTCGTGTGTTATGTTCAAATCACTGTTAGGTAGCAAAGGTGGGAGAAATACAGAAATGAACACGGAGTCATTTCAAACGTTCACGGCATTGTTAAACCATATTTAAATGAATTAGATTGGTTCATTATTGATTTGTTGTATATGTATGATTCAAGGTTAACAGTTTTCAACATCATACACAAAAGGGTACTAGGCTTGTTATTCTCACTGCCAACAGTAAGTGAAATCTACAATGTTAACACAAGCAACGACATCACTATGTTCTAATTATCAGCACTTGGATCGGGGCAAGGTCCCTTCAGGTGGCTGGACCGAGGTTCTGGAAGAGCCTTCCATGTAATATAAACAATGTTTGTGGCATATCTTCATTTATTAAGCACTTGGAATATTACCATTTCAGTAATCAGTTCGTTCTCCATACTTATAGCTGAAAAAATGTTTGTATTATATATTTACGCCAACTAAGAATCAGCTGTATATTTACATTAGATAATTTTAAGTAATCTGTAATTTACCATTGATTAATGACTGTGTTCTATAAAGAATAACCATTCTAATAATGGGAAATAAATTCTGATTCTGATTTCTCTCTCTCTCTCTCTCTCTCTCTCTCTCTCTCTCTCTCTCTCTCTCTCTCTCTCTCTCTCTCTTTCTCTCCCTCGTTGTTCTACAGTATCTCCAACACTTCTCTACTCTCCCCGTTCCTTCTTACTTGAACTCCTTTGCTCCTTCAGACTCTTCATTTCTTAAGTTTTTTTCCTTCGTGTCTTCTCTCTTCTTTCCATTTAAGAACCAGCCCTTTCTCATTTCCCTGTCCTCTGTTTGCTTCCTCTTCTTCCCTCACTTCTTCCTTTGTCCCCTTGTTTTTCACCTTCCTTCGACAGTCTTTCCAGATTTCCTTGGCTATTTTCTCCCATCATTCTTGCTTCCTCCCCTTCTCCTCTCTTCCTCCTTTCTTCCTCTTTGTCTGTTTCCTCACTTCCTTTCTTTTCTGTTCCTTCCTCTTCTCCTCTAATTCTTCTCCTCTTTCCTTCTACCTCCTTGTCTGCTCCCTCCTCTCCTCTCTGTTTCCTCACCTTCCTTCCCCCTCCCTTGTTTTTTTCTTCTTCTCTGATCCCTCCCCTTCATCTTTCCTAATCGTTTGCTGTTTCATTTCCTCCTGCTCTTTTCCTCCTTTTTTCTTCATTATTCTTGGTTCCCTTTCCTCACTCTTACTCCACCTTTTTCTCTCAATCCGTCTTTTTCCATCTCTTAATCTCGTCTTCCCGTGCCTTTCGTTTGTTCTACTAATTTTTTCTTTCCATTTTTTCTTTTCCCTTTAGTTTTGTCTGCAGTGTCATGTCAGTTTAAACTCCTTTCAGTTAAGTCTTCTAAACTCATAAATCTTCCTTTGCCTTTTACCTTTTATCATAATTACTGTTCCTTTTGCTTACTGTAACTATCATTTTCTTTAATGAAAGAAGTAGAAGAAAGAGGAGAAATCTGAAAGGTAACAGAAAGTTGTGATTTCCAGAGAAGCTAAGCAGAAAAGAGAAGACTGACAGAGGCTAAAACAGGAGATAATGAAACTCTCAGGACTCGGGCCCCTAACTGTCGGGCCAAAGCATCACTACAATCTTCCTTCGCCAAGCCTTGCGCACGGACTCGCCACACAGTCTCCATCACACAGCATCCATGATCTTGCTGACCTAATCAGTTTATCGTCCCTTTATACTGTATCGCTGACAAAACACTGATAGAAATCCGTAGAGAGATTCAGGAGATATCACACCCACCAGAATAATCTAAGTCGTCCCATGTGACCTTGACCTTTGACCCTTTGACCTTGCTGACCTAATCAGTTCACCATCCCTTCAAACTGTATCACTGACAACTGTTTGGTGGAAATCCGTTGAGGGGTTCAGGAGTAATTGAGCCCACAAGAGTGTTATGGATGTGCGCGCACACACACACACACACACACACACACACACACACACACACACACACACACACACACACACACACACACACACACACACACACGGACGGACAGACAGTCGCTTAATGCTTCCTCGCATGAAAATGGAACACAGTAAAAATGAGATGGAGCACTTGGTAGTGCAACACCCACGCCTCCTAACTGGTCTAAGGGACTTGTATTTGGCTTCGCCTTGGAAACTTGACCTTCGACAAATTGCTCACAAAATCGAATTTTTCCATTCCTAATATATTAACCCTCAACCCTTTCACCATTCACACCAGGCCTAACTGTTTGAGGTGACTGCCCAGTGACCTTGGTATCTGACCTTTCCCTGCGACCATGATCTCTGACTGAGTTATCAGAATCGAATATTTTTATCCATGTTATATGATGGACTCATCCTTACCACGTGACCTGGACATTTACCTACTGTTCTTAGTTACAATTGGTCAGCCTCACGGGTGATCTTCAGCTCATCCATCTGCTTTGATCGAAAGTAGATAAAAATGTTTTAGTTATTTTGTTCACACACAGACACAAATGTAAAATTTTTACCTTCCCTTGTATCTGGACCTTTGAATGTTATCAAAATCTAATCCGTTCTTTTGTTGCCTGAACCTGAATCTTTGCACCAAATTAGGTTCAAACTGGATCGAAACTGTTTGAGTTGACCTTGTCTTTCGACCTTTGACTTTCGACGAATTTTCCTTTAAACCAAATTCTTTTATTCTTGTTTTAACCTCAACACTTCTTCAAAGTTTGGCTTTGATACAAAGATAAAAGTTTATGCTGACCTTTGCCATGTGACCTAGAATTTTGACCAATTGTTTGTAAAAAAAATACAGAATGAATAACCCACAACCCTTCCACCAATTTTGTTATAATCGGATTAGGTCTGTTTGAGAATTTTATGAGTACACACACGGCTCGAAATTTGGCCTTGTCTGATCCTCGACTTAATGTCCTAAAAATTAAATATTTCGTACTTGCCTTACACTCAACCATTTGTTTAAGTTAGGTCCAAATGAGATAAAATCTATTTTAAATGAAGTTTTAGGACAAACACTGGCATTGGCATGTGGTCTAGACCTTTGACCTGTTGTTATAAAAACAGTAGATTTACTTATTGACTGATTGTCAATTCACCCACTCAGTTTGTTTATAATCATATACAAAATTTTTAGGTATTTTGTACACACACACACACACACACACACACACACACACACACACACACACACACACACACACACACTCGTGCTCATCCCCACCGGCCAAAAAAGCTATTGCAATGAGGAGGATATCTGCAGGGTGGTCAATATTTAGTTTTCCAACAGAGGGTCACATGGAAGTAGGAAAAGAAATGCAGAGACAGCCCAGTCTACTGATGTGGGGGTGGCTGTTGCAGAGAGAGTGTGAAACAAATAATAATGCAGGACAGTCACTGATAACTCCAGCTGAGCCATCCCCGCAATACAGAACTAGCCCGGCGGAGTGGAAAATGAGTGTTATGCACTACATGGACGTCCCTGTATTTCCCGACCTTTATCTGTACCAGTCACTGCAGGGCCGGACTTTCTGGGAAGAAGAGTTGTAGCCATTGTTCATCTTTAACCATGCTGGCAAAATGTATATTGGGAAGAAGACCTTGTAGGAAGGGAGATCCATGTGAACGTCACTGTACTGCATTTGCTAGGCAAGTGTGTGACACAGTCTATATGAGGTGTGCAGTAGAGGAGTCAGCCAAGTGCCATATTTAACGAAATTGAGTTATGTATAACACTGTCTTCCTCCAACTCTCCTCTGTCGAGAGTAAAGCTCGAGGTTGGAAACAGAAATGTCGGTAAGGGTGAAAATCCCATTTTAGATGTGACCCTACAGCACTTGCTGACATAGTGTCTAGTAGGTACCCACACTTTGATGGAGGAGACAGCCAAACGCCATCAGCTGGTCTTGCAGCCTCACTAGCCAATGAGCAACAGCATAGGAGCATGGCTAGGAGTTTGTTTACGTTTTTCAGCCAATGGGAGTGCGGTTTACACCCAGTTGCCCTCCAAGAGTCCATGCATGTGTCCCCGCAGACCATTCAGTGGAATCTCTGTTTTCATCTTATTTTCTTGCTGTTACAACATTAACCCACCCTGTGCCAGTGCCGTTTTAAAACGGTCTGACATAACTGCGCGGCCAGTGCCAGTGCCGTTTTAAAACGGTCTAAAATAAAAAACTTCACTGTGACCGCATTTTTCAAGATTCACACGTACAAACTGGCAGGCATGTAAGGTAACTGCTCCTCTACCATCCCCCAGGTGTCAAGACCATACACTCACTCGCTGTCCCCCTCATGCTTGCTCTGCCTCACTCTGCCTGTGTGCCTCACCCAGTGCTGTACATAGTGAAGGCATTTTGTAAATATATTCATGTAAGTGTAAGTTGTAAATATTTTCTTCTAAGTGTGAGGTCTATATAGCGAAGACAAGTTGTAAATACCTTGTTGTAAGTGCCAGGACTGTACATAATGAAGTCAGGTTGTACCTATCTTCAAGTAAGTGTAAGATAATGCATTCACAGTGAGAAAGACAAACAAATTGTGATAGATGCTGAAGTAATGAGTAATCAGAAAAGTGTGCTGAACATTGCTATACCTTCCCAGCATAAATACCTGAGTATACCTTACATAGAAAACGGCTTTCTCTCACATAAGTAGTGAGTGTGAGAGAGCGACTATACCTGTATACGAGTATACCGGACGAATAAAACCCATTTCTGAGCCTTGGTCAGGATTTTAATGGTGAAATTTGTTGTTTCCACATCAAAATCTATCATTTTAGCCAAAAAAAAAAGGTCGAGAAATGGCCGGCACTGGGGTAACCCATAGGGCTGGAAATAGCTGGCACATGGCGGGTTGACTGTGTATCATAATGGGTGATAACAGTGAGCTAAACTTCCCTAGCACCTCGAGGGGAAGGAAGAAAGTGCATCAGCCTGAATCGTGGTAGTGTAATGTGGCAAAGAAGAAAAGAACTTCTGGCGAGGCTTCTACCAGCGTGGCGACAAAGCAACAAGTTGCAGCCAGGAGTGTGGGACCACCTTGTGCAGATGGTTGTTTTGCTAAGGTTACAATACCAGTGATTGATAAGATATTCACTGAATTTTGGAAGCTAGGTGATTTTAACATGCAAAATATGTATTTACAGAAATTAGTGCGTATGCTACCAGTAAAATGACATCATCCATCAAAGAATGCAGCTTCTGGCTCAGCAACTCCTACACTGTTCAGTATGAGAATACAGTGTACTCTGTGTGCAGACAAGGTTTCTTGTCAATCTTTGGTCTAAAAAGAAGTCGTGTCGAGTACGCAGTGAAGTGTGTGGGTGTCACAGGTGTAAGTACAGGTGATAGGCATGGCAAAAGCAGACCAGGTAATGCACTTCCTACTGGTGTTGTTGACCATGTTCATGAAAACATACAGCTCTTACCAACAGTTAGTAGTCATTACAGCGGAGCTAAATCACCTCACAGGAAGTATCTAGAATCACAAGCAACTATAAAGGTGTTGTATGACAGGTATGTTGATTGGATGACCACTGAATACCCACGTGAGAGTGTTGTGAAATATTAATATTATCGGAATGTGTTCACCAAGAACTATAATATTGGTTTCCAGCCTCCTGCTACAGACACTTGCAGTAAGTGTGACGAGTTGTTGACTGCAATTAGCGCTGCTAAGGATGCTGGTGGCGATTCTCTACACAATCTTGAAGCTCAGTTAGCTGTACATAAAGAATTGGCTAGTCAAGGGCAGCAAATTATGAAGGATTATGCTTGTAACAATGATTCTGATACTCGAGTGATTTGTGTCGATTTGCAGCAAACCTTACCTGTACCCAAAGTATCAACAAGTGTTGCTTATTACAAGCATAAACTCTGGGTGTACAACTTGTGTATTCACAACTTGAAAACTGGAAAATCGATTATGTATGTATGGGATGAAGTGATAGGCGGGCGTAGCTCAGTGGAGGTTGCAAGTTGCATTAAACACTGGATTGCACAAGAGTACAGTGTTGAAGATTTCTCCAAATTAGTTGTTATCACTGACAACTGTGGTGGACAAAATAAAAACATAAACATTGTGCTGAACTATTTACATGAACTACACACAGGTAGAGTCCAGTTCATTGATCATTTTTACCGAATACCTGGACATTCATACATGGCTTGTGACCGAGCTTTTGGCAGTATTGAAAAACGCATCAGTAGGTATGGTCACATTCATAGTTTGGATGAGTACATTCACATCATTCATACAGCCACAGGACAACGCTATGAGGTGATTAAAATGGAGCAGAAAAACTTCCTAAACTTTGACACAGTGCAGCGCTTTGTTGTCCAGAGAAAACCTAGTGACCCGAATATAAAATTCAAAGATGCTAGAAGATTCATGTTCAGACTGCTGTACAGAGAGGGCTATTTCATAACAGTGTCGTATGATGATAATGCTCCAGCTACAGCTGTACGGCTGATGAAAGGTAAAGCAAACTACGGTGTCAGAAAGTTTAATCTAGGCGATGTTCCCCTCACACCAAAGTATGATAAACCACTGTGTCTTGAAAAAAAGTAAAGTTAGTGATCTGCAAGCCCTCCTTACCTACTTCCCTTTGTCATTCAGTGGCTATCTTACCGATATCATAGCCCAGCAAAATCTGCTGCACCAGGAAGGAACTCCGTCAGAACCTACACAGGAATAACAGGACATTTTGGTTGATGCTGAGGATATTGACAATGAAACTCCTTGGCTATGATGATGAATGAATAATGAGTTTGGCCTGTTACCTTTTCTAGTGTTCATTATTACTGTGATTATGAATTAGGCCTATTGTATATTGTATTTCTGTTTATAAAGATGTTTTTTGGTAGGTATGGGTTAAAGTGGTGACACATCAGTTGGTATTATTGGTAAAAATGACACTTTGTTTTTGGTAATGCCAATGGTTTTCAGAGTTTATTTTGGTTATAATGGCACATTTATTTATTTTTTTGCAGCATACAACCTATCTGATGTCTAAAATTTTGTGTGGTGTGTCAAAAGAATACTGTTTTTAACCAACGGACAAACGCGTGTGCTTACCAGATAATAAACTTCCCCTGGTTTAATTTACTTTCGTACCATCAAAATATGTTTTTCTTTGCAAATTATCCGTCACATACATGAAACTAGATTCAATAAGCTATAAGTTAAAACAAAATTGATGAAGTTACCTGTGTTGGTTTGCTTGTTATCCCAATTTTAAAGTTGCAAAACTTTAATTGCGATTTTCTTTTATTTTTTTTTGTGGCACGTGGCTGACTACTCTACTGCACGCCTCGTATGAGGTCATCCTTAAAGCCGGGAGGATTCAACATGTGTCTGCATATGAGTAAACACACTAAACTGCATAGTCGTAAGATAGTTTAAAAATAACGAGGAAAAAAAAAGAACACGTTCCTGCAAGAGTTATTATCAGTGATGGATTGCGTGGGTGATCGATGTTGATCGCAGCAGAAACTCAAGAAGCTTTGCTGACTTAATGGGTCCGTAACTCAAGAACGCGTTTGGGGCATGTCTGGCCAAGAAATTGCCCCGATAAATTTTCCTAACTTCCATAAACTGAAAGATTTATTTATAGATGACGAATCTTTTGGTTTTAAGACTGTCCTCGTATTTCAAGCCAGCCACTGAGGGAAACTCTTAAGTGGAACAGTTTAGATAACGGTGTTATGATAAGAGAGACGATAGATGGAGGAAATAAAATATGTTAAAGACAAAATGAAGACAATAAAATGGGGAAAAGGAGAAACAGAATAAAGTTAAAAAGAAAAAAGAGGTGGGAAGGAGATAATGCTGAAAGAAAGTGAAAGCAATGAGAAGAAAATTAAAATGATGGGAAAAAGAGAGAGTTAAAGATTGTATTCATTAGGCAAGGCCTGCCTTAGGGATTCATTCGACAATACCTTTTGAGAACAAACATTCACAGAGATACAACAGTTCACTGCAGCGTGCTTTTTCAAGTAAGTTATTCTCATACCATTTTTGCGAGAGTCGCTGGACAGTGTGAACTGTTGTATCCCTGTGAAGATTTGCCTTCAATAGATCCTCTTGTAGTGAGTAAAGAAATAAGCAGGAATTTAAAAATGAGCTAAATTGCTGTGATCAGATGGTAGAAACATAACATGAAAGTGAACGTTTTAGGCAAAGTCATCTTACATCTACTAAGACACCAACACCGTATTTATCTGTCTTCTTACAGTAACGCGTTTCTCGATTTGCAACCTGCCCACAGAAAGACACCCAAACATCACACATTACTGTTTAATCTGTTATGCTGCTTTTTGCTAAAGTCTAAATTTAAATGAAGTGATGCTTTTCTCAAGCTTGTAATTTTGCTAACCAGAAGAATATTGATGCACATTATCACTCCCATGGTCATGTCATGTCTAATGTATTACAGATAACGCCAGATGATTTGATATATCAGAGAGTGAGTCATGGAAACATGAGTATAAGTTCTAGTACCATTGGCCCTCTCATGACAACTATTATTCTAGTATATTCCATCAACAAACGATTTTATTCAGCCCCGCGTGTCTCAGAGTATCCTCGGTGGTAGTGCTGTCATTATAAATGTTCCCATTTTCCACACAAAATTCGTATTCTATTCCCGTTCTCGCCAGTTGGCATTATTCAACAAGAAGTGAGCCATAAATGCTTGAATGTGAATGCTCAGACATTACCACTGACCCATTCATTATTGTGAGAACAGACTTTTTTTTTCTTTATTTGGTCCTGATTTTCTCCCTATCCAACTTATCTCGCATAGCTCATGGCAGAGAAGGACAATGCTGTGGGTCTACATCTTTCCATATCACTTTGACTAGCACCATATTTGGGTGTAAATGTAATGTAATAACTCATCATTCAGGATGGAAGGACTACATATTTAGGCCAAACTCGAATAAAAATGCCATAGTATTATATTCCATTTAACTCCACATGAAAATATTTGGCTCTGAGTCCTAGGTGCCTAGGGGTGTTTATTATCCATTATCCTAGTATAGCCAAGAGAACCAGGCACATTGCTTGTCAGCTATGCTCTCATTTAATGTTCATGGTATCTGTATTATATGAATTGTTTTATTAATTTATTGTTCCTGAGTCTAATGATCACAAG
Source organism: Coenobita brevimanus (assembly GCF_032717465.1). Taxonomy (NCBI): domain Eukaryota; kingdom Metazoa; phylum Arthropoda; class Malacostraca; order Decapoda; family Coenobitidae; genus Coenobita; species Coenobita brevimanus. The sequence continues at coordinate 4,827,356 of NC_136988.1, read as the reverse complement.
GTTTTCAGATGAAAAACAAATATTCTGGTGTTTGCGAAATTATCTTCCTAGGTGCATTAACCCCTAACCGCTGGGTGTCAGTTGGAACTGTCAAAAAATTGTAGGCGTGGGCGCCGGGTGTCGGTAGGAACAGCACTTGTTTTCCAGGCACAGTTAGAAGTGGCCGCCACTTTATCTCGTCACCAAAAGCTCAGGGGAGACACCCATCAGGCAGCCCAACCTTACCTTAGTTGTTTCTGCGGCTCTGCCAGGTGTAGGACGATGTTTTTTTAACCTTTCTCGTCCGATTTCGTTCCCGCCTCACGTGGACAATAGCCTCATCCATCCCAGTCATGCATCTTTCCAAGAATACTAGAAAAAGACTCAGTGATAGTGCCACTGGGCATGCCTTGGACACTACTGTGTCTTGTTTATTTAGTAATGGAAATTTTATCATGTTGACAGCAAAGCCATAGTCAGTGCCGCAGCCAGACGCATGAGCACATCCTATTTTCGTGTCGAAAATTAATCCTCCTCCTCTCGTCATTAGTCATCAATGCAACAACCTAAAGACCTGGGGATACTTTCATTCGCAAGAAGAAGAGTTGTTGGGTAATATGGTCTTTAATTCATTTTCCTGACTGCAACAGTTTCTGAAATTTTAAGGTTAGACTTAAATTGTTTCCTTACTGAGGTGAGACACAAGCAGATTTTAGCCTGGTGACAATGGGTTAATAGTAGAAACAGAGTTATTAGCGACAGTTTTGAGGCCTGTGGTTAATGCGATTACTGTCAATTGAATAAAATCATTTGGTGTTAACCTGAAAAAATGACCAAAGTGAAAAGCTGAAAAAAAAAAAAAAAATAGAAACATGGGCCAGGATGTTCCCAAACCAACAAAGCGTATTAAAATGTTGTTTGGAAAGTAAAAATAAAGATAATAGGAATATTGCTCCACGTCAATAAATGGAAACGAATCTTTAGACCTCCCTTTCCCCACCCCCTGCTGCTGCTCAGAAAAGAAGGCTCAGGAGTAATAGCAATCATCTGCATGAAGGGTCACTAGCTTATATATATATATATATATATATATATATATATATATATATATATATATATATATATATATATATATATTGAGAATAGCAAGTATTGGCCCCAGTATGTGTGTGTGTGTGTGTGCTTAGACAAATCATAAGTATTAGAAGCTAGGCTAACGTAACTAGGGTAAGATTGTATATCAGTAGATGAGGTAATGAAGGGCATGGTGTGGACTGTGTGGTAGTGGTGGGAAAAACATTCTGGCCTTGACAGGACCTCGGGACCACTTTGCTATGAACGTCTGAATTCCCGCCACAGTCGCTGTGTTCGTATGCATCCAGTTGGGACTTTACTTAGTTTTGTTATCAATTTCGTTCAGGTTTATCTATAGTAATGTAAAATGTACATATTTATCATTAAAGATATCATTGCTTTAATTTGTATCTGTATAATCCGGTGTCTTACAAATAAATGAGGGCCTTGATTGGACTATAAAGTCAATCTGGTGCACGTTCAAACACAACGAAAATTGACCAATCAGCGCACGACAGCATTGCGCAGTGTTACCAAATCCATCTGTCCCCTGCTGGAAAAATCAGTGCATCAGACTCCGTGAAACCGACTATTAATACCTCTAACAATGACTCCAAAAGGACGGAGGTGGAAGTGAGGAGTAAAATGGATAAAACTGGAGAATTTGTGATTATGTGAGTGCATGGTCATCCTTTGTATGGGAGGCTGCTTCCATGTCTAGCGCACCTCATAATGCTTCTGTTAGAAAATTTTTAAATATTTGTAAACCTCCTGCTTTATTATTTGCAAAAAGATAAAATTAATGTAATAGTAAGAGGTCAAAGGGTATGAGCATGGAGAGGCACTGCACTAATGGAAGCGCTCATTATGATCTAGGTTGTTATAGTTTTATAAGACCAAAGCACTTACAGAGACGGAGACAAGCATTGTAAGTGCATAACTAGAAATAACTGACAGAAAAATAAGTAAATAATTGCCTGCTTTTGGTGGTCAAGTGCAACATGTTTTCCCTCATATGGCAACTCTAATGTTACTTCACTATCGTGTTAGTGACTTTGTAGTAATAAATGATAATGATAATTAATAGATAGATATATAGATAGATAGACTGACAAATAGGTAGGTGGAAAAGCATGAGGACACAGTTTACAACTATGTATGTGTGCTGAGGGCAAGGTTGACCTTTCAGTGGCAGAGTGCTTTCATTCTTACCATATTTCCAGGTGCTTTTAAGTGTCAAAAGAGTGTAAATCCATGTAAATATTTTAGTTTAGTACGTACTATAATAAATACTCAGCGAAACAGTGATTATGGAGATAATGGTGAGCGACAGTACAATGCACTACACACGAACAAAAGTGACACTAGTTACAAAGCTGTACTAGGTTATTATAGTTTTACTTGACCAACCATAATATTGAGAAGGAATATTAACTTGAACTGGATAGACAAGGATTGTGGAAAGTGTTAAGAATATATGGAGTAGATGGGAAGTTGTTGAATGCTGTGAAGAGTATGTACGATGGTGCGAAGGCTGCAGTGCGTGTGGATGGTGAACTAAGTGAATTTTTCTCTTTGAAAGTTGGGTTGAAACAGGGATGTGTCATGTCTCCATGGTTGTTCAATCTTTACATGGATGGGATAATAAAAGAGGTACAAGATAGGGTAGTGGATGTTGGAGTGGCCCTGGTGAGAGAGGATAGTGTTTGGAAACTCCCTGTACTGTTGTTTGCAGATGATACTGTGTTGTTGAGTGAAGAAGAAGGGGAGCTGCAAGGCTTGGTGGATGAGTTTGGGAGAGTGTGTAAGAAACGGAATCTAAAGGTGAATGTAGGGAAGAGTAAAGTGATGGTTTTTGAGAGAGGTAAAGTCAGTGAATGTACAGCGAGGTTGGATGGTGAGGAATTGGAAAATGTCAGTACGTTTAAGTACTTGGGTAGTGTGATGAGTAAGGATGGAGGATTGGAGGGTGAAGTGCGTGAAAGGGTACAGCAGGGAAGAAAGGTTGCTGGTTCATTGAAAGCAGTGATAAGAAACAGGGAAGTGAGCATGGAAGTGAAAAAGTTACTACATGACAGTATTGTGATAGCAACTCTAACGTACGGAAGTGAAGCTTGGACGTTGTTGGAAGGACACAAGTCAAGAGTGAGAGCAGTGGAAATGAGTTATTTAAGAGGAGCCTGTGGAGTCACATGGAGAGACAGGCTGACGAATGAGGATATAAAGGAGCATTGTGGTGTGGATGTGGATGTGATAGGAAGCGTTATGAGGAACACACTGAGGTGGTTTGGCCATGTGGAGAGGATGGAGGGTGAAAGACTGACGAAGAGAGTGTATGTGAGTGAGGTGGAGGTGGGAAGAGGGAGGGGGACGCCGAGGATGAGATGGAGGGATGGGGTGGAGAGGTATTTGAGAGAGATGGCTGTGAGTTGGGAGCAGGGCAGTGAGATGGCGGGGGACAGGGCGACTTGGAGGCGATTTGTTTGTGGCCACCCCAAACGGGATTGAGGCGTCTGGCAATAGATAGATAGATAGGATAACTAATAATAAGGGGAAGAAAAAAAGTGACTAATTTTGGTGGGGAAATGCTATATTTCATTTCCACATTTAGCAACTCTGCATAAGTAACTTGAATACATCATAAATCATTAAAGTAAAAATGTATAATGCAAATAACATAATGTAAGCATTTTGTCATCTCAGTTACTGCCAGTCTCACGTACCATGTTCAGCATAAGTATAGAGCTTGGGAAGGTGAAAGATGAAGGAAAGGGAAGGAAGGGTGTTAGGACAGAAGGAAGGAAATTTTGGTGAATATTAGAAAGAAAACGCAACAGAAGGGAGAATGAGAGACTGGGATGAATGCACAAAGTGAGAAGGGTGGCAAAATGGCTGAAACAGGAAAGATGCAAGACACGCAAAGGAGTACTTGGAGGAGGAGCAATGGGGTTAGGAAGGACAGGGTGGGGTGGGAGGAGTAGGAGTAGACGGGTAGAGAGTGCAGGAGCAAAAGTTGATGGGCTATTATACTACGGGTAGAAAGCAAGGAATATGAGTAGACTATCAGTGATGGTTGGAGTAGGGATGGAGTAGTAAGAGTAAAGCGGCACGGAAGAAAAGAGTAGAGAGAAGACAGGAGAGGAGCAGCAGTAGAAAGGCAGGGAAGAAGGAGTAGAAGTAGACCAGCAGGGAGGAAGCAGGAACAATGGAACAGGAAGGGCAGATCTAGGAACAGAGGAGCAGACAAGGCAAAAGAGTAGGCAAAGGAGAATAATGGCAAAAATGTTAGGTCTTACGTGGTGGCAGCTTTGTGTGCGAAAAGATAGACTGGGTGTGGGATGGCTAGGCATGGAGGGATGGAGCGTGAAGGCGTTATATAAAGGGTCGCACTCTTGTTGATTGAAGAGAATTTCTGGCATCTTTTCTTTACCAGCTTATTTCTGCATCTGAAACATTCGTATTCACTTATTACTTTTGGAAACTATGCCCATGATTAAAAGATGTACGCGGAAGAACATAAGTAAAACAAATATTATGACTTTCAGATGCAGGAGAATCACTCTATGTAGATCATAAAATCATCTGGTGGGAGATGGAGCATTATACCATGGCTTTACAGTGGGCGACAGCATAACGATACCAGTATTAACATACTCATTCTCTTGTGCATCACTCGCAGCTGAATGAAACCATGACTGAGAAGACGAGATTCTGAGAAAAGATTGCAATACTAATGGAATAGTGTGGTAATCTCGAGGATAATAGCAAGCTGTTGATAGAGAAGATAGAGTTCCCGTTTCACTAGCTCTGAAGACATAACTCCTGACAATTTTCCTTGACTGACCCTTTTCAGGGTTTCAGTATAATGGAAAGTACTTCTGCACTGGGGCTGCGGTTGGGCAGGAGTGGCAAAAAATTCCAACAATTTCTACCTTTGCCCTCGTGACAACTTACTGAGAACGCCAGCTTCACTGTCCGACTCACTTTCAACCTTTGCAGAATGTGGGGTCCTAACTTTAACTTCCTTTGTCTGTACACTCACTTCGTGCCAAACCAAAGGACACCTCTGATTATCACACCACCCTGTAATAGTACAAAGGGAGAGAAATAATTAATAACATGGGAGGAAGAAGGGGCGAAACCCAGGGGTCTCATCCTCTACAAACTTTAGTTTGAGAGAAGGTCTATTACTGTGCAAGATTTCGTGTGCCTACTAAAAAAATGTGGTGCTGTCCACCCTGTGGGCAGTACTGCCCATGAAACGGGGCCATCGGGGGGTCTCACCCTGCCTAAAATGAGGCAGGAGTGGACGTCTACCAGTATACAAAATTCCTCATTCCTAGATTAAAAACCATGACCACGTGTAGATGCTTCAGCCAGGACATTGAGGAGTATCCTCCATCCCCATTCAGTGGGGTTGGCCAATTAGGGTCTCACTCTTCCTAAAACATGGACACAGTGAAGATCTTCCATTATGCAAAATTTCACGTGCTCAGGAAAAAAAAAAAAAATATGGAAATCTTCTCTCTGTTAGCCAGACCTCCTACCCGTGGGGGTTAACGGAGGTCATCAGGAGCCCATATCCGACCGAAAATGTAGCTGGAGTAAATACCTACTGATATGCGAAAGTTTCTTGTTTCTAGATAAATAGCTATGACCATGCATGTTATCTTTGCCAGGATCCCTGGGGGTCACCCCATCCCTGTGAGGAGTGTCTCATTGCAGTTCCACCCCTCCCAGAATGTGGTCGAGGTGAATATCTATCAAGCGATTTACCATTCAAAACTATATTCATCTTCCTACCATCTACCGACCTCGTACACTTCATCACTTTTCTCTTATTCTCATTTACTTTTAATTTCCTCCTTTCACACACCCTTCCAAACTCTTCAACCAACTGTCTCAGTCTCTCCTCTGAATCAGCCACCAGTGCAGTATCATCTGAAAACAGCAACTGCTTCAGTTTCCACTCTCTACCATCAACATTCACCAGACTCAGACCTCCACCTAAAGCTACAACACCATGATGGTGATGACGGCACACCATAATATTTATATCATATAGTCGTATGTCATTAATTAGGTGAGATTAGGGGAAGGAGAAATGGAAAGCGAGGAGTAGTTAATATTTTCCTCTTATAAAACCAGAGAGAGAGAGAGAGAGAGAGAGAGATGCATGGCCAGCTGTGGGATGCAAGCGGTATTCAAGCTGAAATTTATACATATTTGTTTGTGTTCATAAACTCGTCATATTAGTCATTTTTTCTGATATTTTTACAGTATATTTTTAAAATAGATCTTATAAACCAAGAATCAATAAAAACGATGTCCACATGACATATCTATTATGACAGTACGACAGCATAGACTGCAATGGTAGTGCTGCTGTACGAGGGTGGGTGGTGCAAGCTCAAACGAGTGACTCTCCTGGTCGGTTTGAGCGGTTCAGAGACAAACGAGTTTATAGGCTGGCCCCTGGGAGGGTCTGATAATAACGTGTTTTCTATTCTTGTTGCTGCCAGATGTGTTTATGATTAAATATATCTCTTATAGTGACAGGGTAAACGAAAGCTCGTAACTCATTTTTCAGACCCAATATTCCTTCAAACACAAAATTGTTTACGGGTAGCGAGAACATAATTACAATATTGAATTGATGGAGTACAGAAAAATTATGGTGCTAAATGGGCTGGGGAAGACTGTACTTAAACTCACTGTTTTGGAAAACTTTCGATGGCCTCTTCAATCGACAACAATTTTCCTTATCATATTGTTACTGCTTCCGGACAGCATTATTTGGCATAGGAGAGACTTTTGAAGTGGAAGACGTTAGATCCAGCCCTCATTTACCCTTTCACTACTGCAGATCCTTTCTTGGCTGCATAAACTCTGTTGGTGGCCTGATGGAAAGACAAGGAACACGTTACTGAGTCGTCGAATTGAAGAAATCAAAATGAGAAAATCGTTTACAGGCAGCAAAAATTAAACGCAGAATGAGACATTGTAAGATTAACACCTTCAGTCCAATATCATATAAAATTATTTTTGTTTTCTTCTAACGATAATCTTAGCATACGGTACTCTTTTGGAGCTGAAAGGTTTAGATAAAGGCTTAATTAACCCTTTCAGTAACAGAGAACCTTATACAAGTATTGTCAGGCAATACTATAGTTAACTATTTCCATCCACTGACGTGTTTTAACATATGTTCTCTGTACCTTCAGACACACTTGTTCAGTTTTGGGGAGAATTTTTGCAGTGAATGGGTAAATGAAGTCTCTAATTAGCTTCTCCAGTTTAAAATGTCTCGACAACTCACTCAGCGTTTTGGCCGGAGGAATAAATTTCTTTCTCTAAAAAATGTTGTACCGTTAATGTTAATACACTATAAAAACTGCAAGCCCCCAGTGACACCTTGTTTACCTTGTTACAGTGGTTCTTAACCTTGGGGCCATAGTGTACTTCATGCTGGGCAAGCGATATATAATCATATGTTTCTGAAGTCTATCTATCTATCTATCTATTGCCAGACGCCATAATCGCGTATGGGGTGGCCATTTGACTCTGAGTTATTTGTTTTACAGGGAGGGGCACTAACCCTCCACCAACCTACTTGACACGTAGGGAGCACGTATGGTTTGGTTGTATGGTTACCACCCAGCGTTGTAAATGGTTTCTTGGCTTACAGGAAACCATTTGGCTTGTCACTCAATGTAAAGCCACCTGTAACCGAAAGAAAAGCATTAAGTAGTGACAGGAAAGATGGGAGATATAGGAAGAGAGTAGGGCAGGCACAGAAAAAGAATGATAAAGGCTATGGAAGAAGTAGGGAGCATTACATCAAGTGAGTGGATGATGGTCGCCACCACTGGAAAAAAATATATATCATATTAATTTGGGGGGCGCACAATTTCCTGAATTATATCCCGTTTATAAGAACTATCTCAAAGATAGCCTTCCTGTTACCAGTGCCATGTGAAAATTTTATATGATCGATTGTCAAAGCTGTGTATGACAAAAGCTGCATGACGGATTAGGTTTGCATGGGTTCCTCTACTGTCATTTACAACTGGCAGCTTGGTTCTTTTTTACCTATCATTGCGAAGCTGATATTTCCAAGATGTTTAGCACCATATTACTGCAACATAATGATATTCACAGGAAGAATGATATTTGTTGTGCTGTACCTTTAATTCAGTCAGTGATACTGGTAACAAAAATGCAATTTCAACCTCAGCACAAGAGTTTTTCATTTTACTTTTTTATTGTTATTTTACCTGCATGAAGCGCTCAGTTTCGATTATGGTACTCCGCCTCCTTTGTTGAACTCTTGTTTCTTGCATATGCCAATTCAAACAACGTTGCACTACTTGCATCTGCAGAAGAAGATGTAGAGGGGGTGCAACGGAAGGTGGCTTGTGTGGAGGCCACAGAATTGAAAAGTTTGAGAACCACTGCTCTGGAATATGCCAAAACATATTTTAGGTATTATATTCCATGGTAAGTAAAAGAGCATGTGAAACTGGGTTGTTGCACGACTAAATCATATTCGATCTCGTCCGAGAAAAGAAACATCTTAAGCTTTGGAAAAGTGTTGCTGATGGGTTGTCCGAGTGCATTTATAATTAATGATGTACTCTCATTTTTCAAGGGGTTGCACTAGCCGTTTTTTTACTGTAAGTTCCCTCTCTAGATAGATAGATAGATAGATAAATAAATAGATAGATAGATATACATATAGGTAGATAATCTTGTAGACATATGTATACAGTTATTTGAATAGATTAATATCAAGAGGGCTTACACAGTCTATCAGATGGCTAGGACTGTGAAAATTTCAGTTCTCCCGCCAAATCTACACTTTCGGACATAGTTTTACGAGTTCCTTGAGTGTTTGTCCCATCTTAAGGTACATTATACTTCATTAGTGTGACAGTTCTCGTATGTTTATTTGGAAGCAGAAGCAAAAAATTGTGCAGGTATTTAGTCCACCTCATAGACATTGTAAGGCCTCGTGTTTAAATTAATCTATGCAATTAACAATAACTACTACATGGCCTGAGGGGTGGCACGTCAAAAGGGCCCAAGGCGCCATCCATCCATCCATCATCCAATCCTACGTTACCCCATGAGAAGCGTAGGAGCCCGGGGCTAGGCAAGTTGGTCCTGACATTTAAGATGAGAGTGAAAAGTAACATAAAAAAAAAAAAAAAATGGAATCGCCTCCAATTTCGGCAGTATTCCGGCAAAAGTATCTCTGTTATTATTTGAGCAATAATATTCAATTTTGGCAGAATTATAGTTCTAAGTATGCCAATGAAAATGAGTTTTTGCAAAAAATGTTGTATTTCCTATTATTCTTATTACAATAAAATATTATTTATTGTCGAACTTTGGGTACGATTTGTGGAACATTATGAATCCATATTAATGGAAATTACATGTATGAGGGCTAAATAAACATTATTCATAAATAATATTGCCTTATTGGTCAGCATTAGTACAAAAAAGGAGAAGAGATGGGGCCCAAAACACAGTGGCAGCCATGTATTCATTGGCTCACACTCTACCAGCTGTTCCCGCCACCCAGAGACCAAACGTCCCACTACCGCTGCATTGTTCTCACACGTAAACGGGATGTTGGGAACAAGAGACTCGTCACACCGCCGGGCACTCGTTGTCCGCAGCCGATAGTGGAAAACAAGTTTTTCTCGCTATGGCTTTCATCCATACTTCCAGTGACGTTAAATCCTTACAACCAAACCTAGGTGATAGAGGACGGCTTAAAATAGTGCTATACATAAGAGAAAGGTAACTTTTTCTGCCCTTATGGTGGGCGACCTGACATATATATATATATATATATATATATATATATAATATTTGTAAAGTCAACAACCAATCAACTGCCAGCTTTCAAAAGCTTAATCCATTGCTTAGACTGTGACGGACCTCCAGCATGACGGAAGGAGAGGTCGTTCTTTTTACGCTCTATTATTCCCGCCATATTGTTCACTATTCTTGCTGAGTGGGTCACGTGGATCTCTCCCAGACTGCAGAAGGTATTGCAAAACTCAGTCTGCCACTGACCTTCACAGTAAGAAGTGTGCCCTATTTCTCTCAAAAAAAATCCCTTCCACCACCCCCCAACAATGCGGGAAGCAAACCCAGCCCTTAGTGGCTACACATACAGTACTGTATAGTAACAACTCTGGCTGTGGAAGTTCGGAGAATACTGCTAGAACTGGAGCACATGACTCTGTTTCTCCATACCCTGCCTTAGTTTTCTCTAATCTACATTGTTTTTTCCCTGTCAAGGATTGTCTTTCCCTACCCTAACCTCCCTCTCTTCTTACCTTAACTTGCCTTTCTGCTCTCTACCCTACCCTGCTTTTCCCTGTCATGCCTTCGCTTTCCCTGTCTGCAACTTCTTATCCAACACTGCATACTCCTATTTAACCATGCCTTTCCCTATACTACCCGGCATCATCCTATTCTATTTTTCCTTTCCCTATTTTACGCTGCCTTTCACTAGTCTATTTTTTAATGCAAGGAAGAAGGAACCAAAGGCCAGGGGCCCTGCAAATTGGTACCTCCCCCCCCAAAAAAAAAAACAAGATAGAGAGCCAAATTCAAGATCTATTCATGTCGAGATGCCTGGACACACTGCATTTGAAAGACTGGAGATCGTAGGCAGTAGGAAAAACAGACGGAGGGAGACAGTCTCAGAGTTGACCTGTTGCATACGTGAACGACTGGGAGTAGCGGTTAACTCTTGCATCAGAGAGTTGGACAGAAAAGGAATGAGAGTTTGTTGCTAGAGGTTGTTACATGCCCACCGTAGAGGTGGAGGGATGCAAGCACACAATTCAGGGGAGCAGTGACTTTCTGAAGTAGCGATAGAAAAGCGATGAAGAAGCAACAGTGCGGCGAAGAGACAGAGGTTGAAGAGAGTCAGTAAAAGGAGGAGAGTTAAGTACACGAAAAGCCTTCGACTCACCCTGTTGTGGGGAGCCCCTCACACATGAGAGTTGTACTCTACACGAAGGGGAATAAAACCCCTGTATAAAGTCAACAACTGTTCAGGGGTAAAGAACGTACAAAGTTGGCTTAGCACACCCAATCTCTTGGAAGCAGATATTACAAGAGAGGTAAAATGTTCTTTCCAAGATAAATCCTGGGAGAATGACACTCCAGGTATGTTTAAAGATGATGCTGGATTGAGCTGGATGTTGCTGAAAATTAGAAGGCACTCCTGTTGACGGTTTTATTAGGTTGATAGATGAAAGAACTGAGTTTTTGATGCATTAAAAACAACAAGGTTCTTTTCACTCCAGAGATATGAGCCAAGTCAGACATTAGGTGTGCCATACCCTCATTCCTTGTTTGCTGAAGCAACTACCGAGATGATCACTGAGGGAAGAGAATGGAAAGGTGAAGGGTGGAGTCATCAGCGTATGGGTGGATGGATAGGGCTACATGTACAGCTTACAAAGTCATTGATGAATAAAATGAAGAGAGTTGATGATAGGACAGAGCTCTGAGGAACACCATTGTTGATAGGTGGAGAAGAAAAACTGTGACCGTCTACAGCAGCAGCTATAGAACAATCAGAAAGGAAGCTAGAGATGAAGGCACAGGTAGAAGGATAGAACTGAAAGAGGGTGGTTTTGAAATTGAAGATTTATGCCAGACTCAATCAAAAACTCTGAGATGTCAAACACAATATCAAATACAAAGTTTTGAAATTATAGATTTAAGAGACTTATACTAGACTCGATCAAAAACATTTGAGATGCCAAATACAGTGACAAAGCTTTCACCAAAGTCCCGGAAGAAGGATGACCAGGCGTCTGAAAGGTAGATGAGAAGATCACCAGTGGAGCATCCCTGCCGGAACCCATACTGACGATAAGAAAGGTAGAAAGATTTTTTTTTTTTTAAGAATAGACTCGAAAACTCTTGAAATACAGGATGTTAAAGCAATTGGGCGATAGTTAGAGGACAGGGAATGGTCACCCTTATTTGGAAGAAGATGAATGAGAGCAAACTTTCAGCAGGAAGAAAAGGTGCAAGTTGATAGACAAAGACGAAAGTCTTAACGAGGCAGGGTGTAAGCACAGAAGCACAGTTCTTAAGGACAAAGGAAGGAACCCATTCAGGCCCATAGGCCTTATTAGTCTTGGGCCAGAGATGGCAGAAAATACGTCAGTTAAAGGTATTATATTATCAGCCAAGAGGAAGGCTACCTACCCCGACTCAACGCTCCTTTCCCTCCCATGCTGTGGCTTTTCCTATTCAACCCTGTATCTCCCTACCTTACTCTGTATCTTCACTACTTTACCTCGCCTTTCCCTTCCCTACTCTGCCTTTCCCTACCCCACCCTTACTATCCCTACCCTGCACTTCCTCTCCATATCATGTTTTGCTTTTCCTTTCCTACATCCACTTACCTAACTCTGCATATCCCTATTCTACCATGCCTTTCCCTACCCTGCCCTGCATCTCCCTACCTTACCTTGCCTTTCCCTACCCTATCCTGCCTTTCTCCGCCATGCTTTGTCTTTCCTTACCATACCACACCCTTTCCTGCTATGTTTTGAGTTTCCCCACCCTACTCTACTTTTCCGGAACACAGAGGACATGCGAAGTCTTTTAGACGTTACACCCTGTTGTAGACAACAGTGAGTGACAGCAGCGCATTATACAAAAGCGACAGTGACGCTATGAAGCTAATTTGTATTACAATACCTATAAGAGCAAAAGCTAAGTACTGACAAGAATGAAAATCTGTAAGAAAATATAAATTAGTGTAATAGTGAATATGGAGGCAATGGTGAGTGATACTGCAGTGCATTACACAAAAGTGAGTGAGGCTCGCAGTAAAGTTTTTGTGGCTTGGTAGAGATATAACAGCAAAGCTATATACGGACAAGGGACAGAATACGAATTGCATAATATGAAAGAAAATCCCCATTACTGTAACTGTGAATGAGATATTTGTGACTTGTGGAGCGCTAACAGAAGTGAATGTGACGCTCGCTACGAAATTACTATGGGTTGATATAGTTATAAGAGCAAGGATATGTACTGCAAGAGAGAGAATTAATTCCAAAGTGCGCATAAATGGTAGAACAGTAATAAGTGACCAATTTGGCCAGAAAATCAAATGTTTCAGAGTCCCTTATGTGGCAGCTCAGCGTTATTATGTTAATTCTATGGTTTACACGAGATGATGTAGCAATTAACGATGACAGTTACTGATATATTTAGTGAATTCTATGGTTTACACGAGATGATGTAGCAATTAACGATGACAGTTATTGATATATTTAATGAAAGTCAATCCTTACAAAGGAAACAACTGTTACCTCAATTATTTTTATACTCACGTAGCATGTGTAGCACTCAGCATAGCACTTGTGAGTTTGCTCCTGTAGGTTACATCCATAGCCATATTGCAGTGCAGCTAGTGTCTTAACCAATTAGTGAACACCATGATTTTTTGTGTTATCAAGTATGGAAGTCATCACCTAAGATTTTCCCTCACCTGGAGTGGTGGCCACTGCAACACTTCCTCGCACCTGCCTGGGCGCCTCGCTCTAGCTGACAACAAACACACATTCTACGCAATAAGCTGTCCCTCCGTCCCTGAACCACCTACGGACCTCTAGTTTGTTTCAATGGTTAGAGACACGATAGCTTTATGTTTGTCTACAATCTCGACATGTTTGGTCAGGTATAGGGAAAACAGCTAGTAAAAATGATCTTTCTCTCTCTCTCTCTCTCTCTCTCTCTCTCTCTCTCTCTCTCTCTCTCTCTATTTGCTGCACCACGAACATGGGTTACAACAACGTCTTAACTGCCTAATGGTTAAGATGGCAGTGCACCTAGTGAGTAGTGGACGGCGTGCTTCCCTACCTACCACCGAAGCAATTAAAAAAAAAAAGTTATAATAAGGTGATAACTAGACAAAAAAAAAAAAAAAATCACTCTGTGTTTTATTTTCTTGCTACCGTTGACTGCTTTTCTTTAACTTAGGCAAGCCCACTCGTACTGAGGGGTTAATTAAGGGTGTCTGTAATACCACAAGTTGGAAAAGTCTCTGTAAAGGTCTGTATACCATCTTCTAGAGACAGCATTAATAAAACAGAAAATACATCCTCCCACTGGAGGAATTGAATAAATAACTAGAAGATGGGCAACAGTAAAGAAATAAATAAAAATGAAATGTGAACCAAAACTAATCTATGTAAATGATACTGGGAACAAAAATAAAGAATTAGTAAATAAATAAATAAATAAATGAAAAAGGCAACACCCTTCATCCTCACTTTCCCTCCCTCAGTAACCTGTTGTAACTAGGTGTGTGTGTGTGTGTGTGTGTGTGTGTGTGTGTGTGTGTGTGTGTGTTCTTACCTTACCTAATTGTATCTTTACAAGAATGAGTCAAGCTCGTACTGTCCCGTGTCTTAAACCATATTTATCGTACATATGGTTAAATTTATGAACTGTTTTGGCACACACTATTTCATTCGGTAGTGCATTCCACTGAACAATTGCTCTATTTGGGAAACTAAATTTCCATACGTATTTATCACATCTCTTTTTATGCTGTTTCTTGCATTGTCCTCTTGCTGATGCATCCCCATAGGTTACGTAATCATTTATATCTATTTTCTCCTTCCCTGAAATACATTTATAAGGCATAATCATGTCTCCTCTTTTCCTTCTTTCCTGTAGTGTAGGCAGATTCAGTTTTTCTAGACTTTCTTCATAGCCTAAATCCTTTAAGCTTGGTACCCATCTTGTGGCGACCCTTTGAACTCTTTCAGTCTTATCTATTTGTTTTTTGAGATGACTCCAGACTACTGATGCATACTCCAGGGTTGGTCTGATGAATGATGTTATTTTCTTTCTTAGCAGGTCTTCATTTATGTATGTGAACGCTACTCTCATATTTGCAGTGTATACATGTTCCGTACCTTCTCACTGATGTGGTCAGCCGGAGATAGTCTGTTATTAATAATCACACCTAGGTCCTCCTCTCTTTCTGATGTGTGTAGGGTTTTATTTCCTAACTTATAATCCCAATCAGGTCTTTTTCCACTTCTACCAAACTTGATTACGTGACGCTTGTCCACATTGAATTCCATTTGCCAAGTATTGCTCCATTCATGAAGTTTATTTAATTCTTCTTGTAGCTCTTTACAAAAGTCTGCATTAGTAACTGTCCATTGTATTTTGCATCATCAGCAAACATATTTAGATAGCTTTCATTTCCAATGTTGCTATCTATATCATTTATATACACTAAAAACAAGATTGGTGCCAGCACTGAGCGCTGTGGAACTCCGCTAGTCACTTCCCTCCATGACGAGTAATTTCCCCTTAGTACTGTTCTCATTTCTCTTTTTTTGAGAAAATCTTGCATCCAACAATACAGTTTGCCTCGGATTCATCCTTGATGGTACAGTTTCCATAAGAGTCTTTGGTGAGTGTGTGTGTGTGTGTGTGTGTGTGTGTGTGTGTAATTCACCGGGTCGGTCAGGATCACTTGATGGTCGTGATCGTCAGCTTTTACCCTCCCGGAAGGGAGCTGAGAGCTCATATAGTCCGATCTAAGGGCAAGACTGTGACCTTCACACACGCACACACCCGTCCCCTTGCTCCAGGGGGACAGTAACCACCCACTTCGTCAGTGAAACTTTTCGCAACCTGAGCGAGGCGCGAACTCCCGTCTACCAGATGGCAAGCGAGAACGTTACCACTGCGCCAGCGAGCGGTGTGTGTGTGTGTGTGTGTGTGTGTGTGTGTGTGTGTGTGTGTGTGTGTGTGTGTGTGTGTGTGTGTGTGCAAAATATCTCAAAAAGTTTTGAATAAAAGTCTGAAATTTTAAACTTAGTTTATCCCTGGTGTAAGAGACAAAAGCTCTCCCAAGGGTTTACCCAATTTTTTCTCCAAGAGCAATAAGTCAAAAATTAGGGTCGCATGGCAAGGTAAAGGAAAATAATCTCTATCCAATTTAGATCAAACTTGGTGGAGAGGTTGAGGAAAAAACAAGAGAACGAATGCGATTTTGACAACACTCATTCAATTATTTTGAAAAAGTGTTCCCCTGAACTTGCCTCTGTTCTAGCTAAATTGTTCAGACTATGCATACGTACTTCTTCATTCCCAAATTCATGGAAAGAAGCCAATATCCACCCAATTCTGAAAAAAAGGAAGTTCCTCTGACCCCTCTGATTACGGACCAATAGCTGTCACATCTTCTTTTGGTAAGGTATTTGAAACTTTAATTAATAAGCACATAGTTAAACATCTTGAATATAACAACTTAATTAGTGATAGACAATATGGTTTTCGCCACGAAAGATCCACCATTGACATACTCAATCTCCTAACTCATACCATCCATCAATCAATTGACCTACATGGAGGAACTCATGCAGTAGCCCTTGATATTTCTAAAGCTTTCGACTGAGTATGGCACCGTTCCCTGCTGTCCAAACTCCCTTGCTGTGGACTAACGTCTTATGTTCCTTTGATTTCCTCATATCTCAGTGACAGGAAAATAGGAGTAAAAGTAGATGATGTATATTCCAATTTCCACTCAATTAACCCCGGCAAGCCGCAGGGATCTGTTCTGGCGCCAACCCTGTTCCTGGTTCATATTATTGATCTCTTATCTGTCACTCACAATCCCATCCACTCATATGCAGATGACTCAACACTACATAGTTCATTCACACTCAGACACCCATTTACAAAGTCTACTATCTCTACCTCTCAACTCAGTACAGCCAGGTCCATAAAGCAAGACCTATCTATGATCAGTGAATGGGGACAAAACAACCTTGTCTCATTTACTGCTAGTAAAACTAAATATATACAATTTACTGATAGACAGATATTGCCAGATTCGTATATTACCTTCAGTGCTACTAATATTCCCACCTCCAAAAGTATTGAAATTCTCGGTGTCTTACTTAACAATGCCCTCAGGTGGACCTCTCATGTTAGATAACTTTCTAAAACCGCCTCAAAGAAACTTGGATTATTGTACAGAGTCCATAACTTCTTCACTGATGAGCAGTTAGCTATAATTTAAGAGTCATGTGCACTCTCAGCTGGAATATTGCTCACCCTTGTGGAATGCATGTGGAGAGGTTGCATTAAAACAACTAAACAAAATTCAGAACAAAACTGTTAGAATTATTAACAACCCTGCCATTACAAATAAACTACCTCCCCTACAAGTAAGAAGGAATGTTGCTTCCTTTGCATTATTTTACAGATATTATTATGGCAAATGCTCAGACAAAGTTGTGTCAATGGTGCCACTTCTCCATGTCTTCCCTCGTGCTACACGGGCATCTGGTAGCGCTCATGACTGGAATGTCACTCAGCCATTTTGCAGAACTTCTGCCTATCAGAATTCTTTCATTCCTCGAACTGCATCTATGGAACTCGCTTCCCCAGAGTTGTTTCCCTCCAAACTTCAACCTACACCTGTTCAAGTCTTTTACAGATATTTTATGAACAAAGGACACCAGTAATTATGGTGTAGGGATTATTATTATTTTTTCATTTGTTTGGCCTTCCTCTGTTCCGTTATTAAACAAAAAAAAAAAAAAAAAAAAAAAACTCACTCAGGGCATGGTCACCAAATAGTCAAAGCTCAAGATCACATGGCGGCTTACACCAAACTTAGTGCAATGGTCGAGGGTAAAGTAAGAAAAGCTATCTGAGTTTAAGAAGTAAGAGTCACTGGTCAAGGTTTAAGAAGTAAGAGTCATTGGTCAAGGTTACAGGGCAAAGGCAAGACTCGACTGTGTGTGTCGGAGTGAGAAAAAAATAACTAAGACAGTTTTGATCTGATTTGGGCCAACTTGATGGGAAGTAAGAGGGTCAGCCAAGAGACTGATATATTGTGATTTAGAACAACAGGTCAAAAATCAAGGTCAGCTTATACTGTATTCATCTGATTTGGTACAAACCCGGGGGAAATATTCACAGTAACACAAAGAAGATGGGATTCGATTTTGAGCACAAGCAATCAAGGGTCATGATCGCAGGTGAAAGTAAAAATTTTGACCATGTAGCTCAATTATTTTCTTTTAACCAGACTTGTGAAAAGGAATTTGAGTTAGCCAAATCACTTCTTTTCCGATATAGACCAAACATTTTGGAATTGTTAAGGGTCAGGCAATAATGATGAAGTTTAATTTTGGGGAAGAATCCGTCGAAAGTCAAGGTCACAGGTTAAAATCACATTCTCAGTCCTTCGACCACCTGTAGGACGGTGTTCTATTCCCCTAATTGTCGATTACAAAATTCTTGATAACCATTATCGTTTATACCAGTTTTAACATTGACAGGTATAACAAGAAAAAGAATACTAAAACAACCTTTTCCACAAAACCGTATTTTGTGGATAGTGTCCCCCCCCCCTCACCCGGCTTTAAACCAAACTACTGCTCACTTCTATGCAGTCATATCAAACCTCCCTCTTATGTCGCCAAAGAAACAATTACTGTAATATGAGACTAGCTGGACACACAACACTGCCAACCAACATTCATGTGCTTCCCCAACGTCCACTGAAACAATCTTGCTAACGAATTAGCCACTAAGCAAAGCCGGGGTCAAAGGAAGTAGCCCTAAAATGGAATCTATATTCTTTTGAATTTAACTTGGTTGTTCGAGTAAATTACCATCTCCCCACTTTCAATGCTCTTTTGTACCATTTGATAAGCACTGGAATACGATGCTAGCCACGAAATAGCGCTATGGAGAGAATTTAGAGCAACAGCATTGTTTTTTCTGCCATCAAGCTATGGAAAACAAGCTGTAAAAAGACAAAATTCTGAGCCAAAATAAAAAGAAAGTACTGCAGCTTTGGCAGGTCCATGGAGCTCCTGAGAATACCTTCCCTCCTTCCTCACAAACCTCTCTTGCAGACCCAACACACACACACACACACACACACACACACACACACACACGTCTATCTATCTATATCTATCAATCTCTCTGTAGATATATAGATAAATAGATATAGATATGTACCTTTCCAGTTGCCAATACCCAGCCAGGTTAATTATTACATTATCCATGATTATTCATTCATGACCTAATGCTCTCTTGTGCATGATCTTGCTTCTTCCATGGAGAGTTGCCTTAATATAATATGCAACAGGCACGCACCAGAAACTCTTTTCCTTCCTTTCCCTTCATAAATTGTTCCCTTAATTTGCCTTCTAAAAGCACGTCATATGTTATTGCCGCGTTTTAAATGACATAGGCTTTTAAAACTTACCCTTTAGCAACTCACTGTGCACATTTTAAAGTTCATTATGTTTCCATCCTGACTGTTTTATTATACTGATTGAAGCTAACTCCTTTATTCCATAAAATGTATATTAAAATGCACAAACATCTCTAACAGCGGCCCGGTCAGTCAGTCACATCCTAAGTTTTTTCATGCCCAAGGTGCCTCACTTTAGGTAAGACCCACATGGGGTTTCACTTTAGTTAAGACCCACATGGTGCTTCACTTTACCTAGGACCCATATGGTGTTTCACTTTACCTAGGACCCATATGGTGCTTCACTTTACCTAGGACCCATATGGTGCTTCACTTTACCTAGGACCCATATGGTGCTTCACTTTAACCAAGACCCATATGGTGCTTCACTTAACCCATCAGTGGCCGTGCCTCCGGAAATTGACGGGCCCCCTGGCCAGCCTGGACAATTTTTTTTAAGTTTCGAAAATTGATTTTTTCTTTACCAAACTGAAGAGAAACGTATAGCACAACTGGCAATGCATTTTTTAGTTTTCTAACCTCATCCTGTGCTTCGCAATGAAGGGCGGAAAATTTGCCAAATGACCTCATACACGTCGATGAAAACTAAGCAGTGACAAAACATCGCACATTGAATTATCCATATTTTCACTCCCCCAAAATTTCAGTGTTGCTAAAATGGTTTGAAATGACTAGATATATAGATTACGAACAATATCGGTACATAATATGGGAGGTTTTATTGAATATATATATATATATATATATATATATATATATATATATATATATATATATATATATATATATATATATATATATATATATATATATATATATATATATATATATATATATATATATATATATATATATATATATATATATATATATATATATATATATATATATATATATATATATATATATATTTTATGTTTATTTTTGCAAGTACCAAGTTATTTTTGTAGTGTGGGCGGTGCAGTGTGTGTGAGGAGAGGCGAGAGATGGTATTTTTAGACTAACCAGATACGGGTGCTCTTTTCTGTGTATAGGCAGAACCGCAGTGGCTAAAATGCTATACGACCTGCGATTAGCACTTCGCATGAGGGGTTTGGTGTAAATGGAAGGGAAGGTTTTCCACCCACCTAGCCACTACGTGAACACCCAGAATGTTGCTGAAGTGCTTGTGCAAAACAGGAACTATGTAAAATGAAATTCAGTACAAAATATGTGAACATAGAAGTATAAATATCATAATTATGAATTTTTTCCATTTTATGAATATCATGTTTATTCCTATATGGATTTCTGTTCATACTTTGAGTGGTACAGTGCCTGTCGAAAGAGAGGAAATGGATGGTAGCTTTAGTCCGTTTCGAGATAATGGGTGCGACTGTGTGTGTTTAGGAACAATCCTCGCAGTCGGAAAATGATAAGGCCAGAAGTTAGCACTGTTCGCTGTGGAAGGAGGTATTGGGAATGGTGAGGTAAGTTATAGTTGCTGTTACAATACACGATGACTGTGGCTATTTATCCCGCAATACAAGAATAAAGGAAAACAATATTCGGAAAGAGAGAGTGACAAATGGAAAATGACTCAAAGATAGAAATATAATATTACTTATCTTTTTCGCTTGTAGGGTTGTAGGTTGTGACTAGAGTTTGTCGTGAGCGAGAGGGAAGCATATCTCTCTACCCTTCCTTCCCAGGTCAAAAGACACTTTCTGGGAAATACACTTTTTTTTTCTTGACTTACTTTCTTATTCTTCCTTACACTAACACTTATTTCCTTAGTCAGTCTTACACTACTTCGCTTCCCTTGTTATACTTACATCATCACAAACATAACCTTATTTCTATAAATAGTTCCTTACACATTATTTTGTCACCAGTTACAAGTTGTTCTTTCCACACTCAGTATTTCACATTGGTATGGTACTCAGGGCAGCAGGGAGGGCAGAGCCACCTGGCATCCGTGACACTGCCAGGTGATGAGTTTTCCTCCTGCGGCTGCCTCTTGGAAGTTGCACTCCTGCTTACTCTTGTAGGTCCTTGGCTTTCACTGGGTGGTGACAGCTTTTCAAGATAATGCACAGCAGTCCATTCCCTTGCACCAAGTAGGTCTGTTTCGTCACGTATTGCATTTGTACGCCCTCATGGCAATGACGACTGTGGACCGTATTCCTGTAAGATTTCGAACACGCAGTCATGAACGAACTTCCCCACAGAGATTGTCTGTCCGGTTTTCTGACAGTAATAGTGATGTGCATTTAGAATGCACACATCTGCCAACTGGATAAAGAGTTTCTTATACCACTTCACACAACAACAACTGCACTCCACACTACCAGTCTGCATGCTGCTCTTATCAACCATGCACATGCTACAACTGTAGTCTGTGACTGCATCTGCTTTTCGAATGTGTTCACCTGTCACAAAATCTATTTTCCGTGTGTCAGTGAGAGCTTCTGTGTGCACAGTTGATAGCATGTGCACATCACGCTTGTCTCACCAATGCAGGGCAAGAAGATCTGTGCTTCGTAGCAGCTCCATAGTGCTCCTCCCTTGCTCAGTATTGAACATTGGCATGCACCAGTGGTTAGAACGCTCTGGTACACAGCACCCAATGTTCATGGCGAGCAGATGCAGTGCAAGTTCTGGAGCAGTATACCACTTATCTGTGTAGAGTGTGTGACCTCTACCCACATAATCTTCCATCATTTTTTTTCACTACTGAGCCAGAAACACCCAGACGATTGTTATGGGGGATATCAGTCGTTGCCTCTGTGTATATTACCATATCCTAGACACACGTATCTCACAATCACACAGTACAAATATCTTTATGCCAAAACAATGATGTTGAGATGGGATGTACTGTCTGAAAGAAATACAGCCACAGAACAACATGAGTGACTCATCGATCACAACCTTTTGAAAAGCCCCGATTTTTTATTTTTATTTATTTTTATTTTTTTTTGCCTATGAGGTTCTCCAATACGTGCCTGGTCTTGTGCAAACTGTCTGTAGGGCCCGTGATAGTGTTGTCTGAGAACTGAAGGAACCGTTGGATGTTCTGGTACATGTTCCAAGACGAGTTTACCCAATACGTCGAGACGTGTAAGAACATCAGCCATCCAGTGTTCGATAATCACATGCTTCTTCACCAAAGGCATCAAAATCGTCAGAGCAAAGAACACGTACAAGGAAGGCACTGTCACATCAGTCCAAAACCGTGTTCTGTAGGTCCTGTGTAGTCCATCATCAGTGGTAGTATGTTGAAAAACCCTGTTGGTCTCTGTTACAATCAGTGTCCTCAGGCACTCATTAAAAAAAAAAAAAAAAAAGAAACTGAGCACTGAGCTGTTTGCCATCAGCCCTGTTGTGTCACGTACACCAGTCACTGTTGTCGAACGTAAAGGTCCTTGGTGAGAAATCAGTTGTCATTGTGCATGAGTAGGCTATGATGCACAGGAAGATGATGCCTGTATCTGTGACTGCTGCTCGGCGGGCCATTTGATCTTTCATAGGCTTTCACGTTTCACGATAGATTTTCTAGTCTGCCATGAAGGCAGAGGGGCAGAAGAGGTTTCCAGTGCCGAGGAAGATGTACCTGGTACTGGCTCAAGAAGTGCAACTGCACGGGATGGTGACAGGCCGCATGAAGTGGAAGGAAGTGGTGGTGATGATGGAGCACATGTGGAGGAACTCCCGTTGTGCTCTTGCCACAAACGCTCCTGCGACGTGCTCGCCTTCTCCACGGCCTCATCTCCAGCAAATAATTGCTTTGCAGCCTTCTTCTTCGTCGGTGGCACAGCAGTCTTGTGACGAGAAGGACATGGAGCAACATCAATGTCGTCAAAGTTCTCGTCATCATCGTCCTCCTCAGTTGATGTCTTGCGCCACTCATCATTATCGTCATCTGAGGGGTCATCTACGCTGCTCCCACGCTCGTCTGCAGACCCAGTATGGTCATCATCACTCTTCCCATCCTTGGGGAAGAGTTCAGCCCATATTTCAGGGGTTGTAAGGCCCTGGTGCGAGTGCAAAGGGTGGTGGTGGGAGGGGATACTGGCCTTGAGGTAAGCAAAAATCGGGTGTCCACTCGTGACTGTCACACTCTATACTGATAGCTTGAATGATTTGGAGGGTATAGTGGATTAGTGTCAAAATATCCCAGACCTTCGTTCACTTCCCAAAATTGTTTGCAGTTTCTTAGAGATCGCACTGCATCGACACCACCGGCCACACTACAGTAACGCGTCATTTAACACCGGTAGCCACAGAAGGGTTAACCAAAGACCCTTATGGTGTGACATGCAGCTACTTCCAGTTCAGTTATTAATGATACTCTGGGACGCATCTGATGAATTCATACAAGTTCAGAAAAACCTCCCGCTGCAAAAGGGTTGTGTATGTGTACTTGTGCAAAGGGTTCTTTGTGTGTACCTGTATAACAGATTCTGTATCTGTACTTGATAGAAGGTACTGTAGATGTACCTGTATAAAGGGTTCTGTATGTGTATTTGTTTTGATACATAATTACTATGTCTACAGCAAGACCGGATCTTCTCGTAAGAGTGATAGCCATAATCAACTCTTACAATGCTGGCCAAGTACGAATGTGGATATGGTGTATGTGTAGGATGAGTGATCCATGTGAAGAGGGAAGTGTTATAGCGTCTATGTTTGTGTCTGTCAAAATTTGTGTCATAGGTAGAACCGACAGGGCGTAAAGTATATGAAAGGACATACTACAACATGCACTTGAAATGCCCACCAAAGGTTGGACTGTTACATTGCCCCCCCCCCCACACACACACACGATCAATATTACTGGTCAATACTTGGTACTGATCAATGTCATTGATCGTGTATGGGTTATATTGAAGGATTGTTCAACTACATTGACATCAAAATGAGTTTGATTTTCTGTCAATAATATCGACTTGATGTCATTAATATTGATGGCGTGTGGTAGTTTCAGTAAAATTTATCAATAGAGTCCCAGTCTCTTCTGATAGCGAACGAAGGAACGATATCAGTCTCTACCAAAAAAAAAAATAATAATAATGAAGCTAGGAAGATTATTCGTGAAGTTATTCAAGTTTACCGTAACCTTCCAGCCCTTTGGAAGAAAAAAATCAGATGAATATAACGATCGGAACAAGAAGTTGGAGTCATATGAAATGTTACATAGAAAATACCAGACATTCGTAGAAGCTATCATTGATGATGTGAAAAATAATCAATTCTCTTTTTACAAATTTCAAGAAGGAACTAAGAAAAAAAGTTTGCGACTCACAAAAATCGGGAGTGGCGACTGATGAAGTTTATCAATCAAGTCACTTGTACTTTGAAGGTATGCTTTCCCTCAATGATCAAGAAACACTTAGTGTCAAGGAGTAGGCTAATATCGACATCATGGAGGAAGGAGATGATAATGAAACACTAGTGATTTACAAGTTTAAATTTGTTACCAATGAAATAATTTATTGCCTATGTAATCCTACATAGCCTACAAGCATATTTAAATAGATCCATATGATGTGGCTTTCGATTCATTGACCATCTCTTCATCCATCATCTTCGATGTTTTTCTTTATTTTTTTTTCCCTTCTACTGCCAAACAAGAGCAAGTGCTATAACACCATCACTGTCCTTTTCCATGGTTTGATGTTTGCAGCTTGATGTCAGTTATAGGCTACAAATGAATATTGATCAATAATACTGAAACGTTCGTGGTCGCCGTGTTTTTTTTTTTTTTTCTTACAATTATTGATGTCAACATATTGATGTCAATATTATTGATCGTGTTTGGGGGCATTTAGACTCGGGGTCTGCTGATCACAAGACGGGTACGCTAACCACTGATGCACGGCAGCACAAAGGAAAGGGTTATATAAGCTTATATATTAGAAATCCAGTACAAAAGGTCTCCCTGGAGGTGAATGACATTGGTTGAATATAGAAAAAAGAAAACGAAAATAACGATCATAAAGGGTAACTCCTCCACTCCCATGCGTTTTTTATTTTTTTTATTTTTTTTATCAATGCACCAGCAGACAATCATATTCAAGATTAGAAGGGATTCCTAGTAGAAAAGTGGCTAATGAAGGTTGTATCTAACCCATCCAGTTATTAGTCTCTGTAAACCCATTAACAGCGTTCGAAGAAAACATGAATAAACTAGAATAGCACTCAGTGGAGCGCATACTTCCGCCAACGCCCTATCTCGTAATGTTAAAGAAAGTGAAAAAAAAAAAAAAAATCTTGGATCCGCTCCATTATTCGGATCCGCACCAAAATTTAATGGAGTGTATTTTGGGCCAAGGCCCATTCTTCTACCAAGTTTCGTGGAAATCCGCCCAGTAGTTTTTGCGTAAACATGATCAGAAACCAACCAACCAACCAACAAACAAAGGGACAGGAGTGAAAACTTAACTTCCTTGGCAGAGGTAAAAAAAAAAATAAATAATCCTATAAACCCCTTCACTCCAGTAACTTGTTAGAGAGGTTGTCTGCTGTCTGAAATGGCACGTGTTCACTCCCACGCTGTGGCAGGAAACAGTTTTTGGTGAATTTAATTTCGGAAAACCCCACTTTATAGTAGTGTTCTTCCAAAAAACCCAGTGACATGCCGTAAAAACACTCCTGCTAATATTACTCACTGACATGTCACATAAACATCCCTGCTAGTATCAATACCGGTACACAAGTCTTGATTGAGAAACTTGAGTCCTAGTATTAGAGCCAAAGTGGCGAAATGTGCAGCTGTGTGGTACGTAAGAGGAGTGCTGGGCCTCAGGGAAGGAACTGTGAAGTCTACACCTAGCTGCAGAGCCAGGAAAGAAAAAAAAATCAGCGTTTATCTTCAACACTGTAGTACATTTACTGTAGCCTATGGAAGCCTCCCACTCAGTTGATAAGACAAGTGTAGTCAGCCTGAAGAGTTGATCTGACCCGTAACCAAGGAGATTCATTCCTGCCCCATAGATAAGGCTCATTGAATTTCCTGCCATAACGCCTTAGTGGTCAAATTGTGGCAGTAGTCCAGTTCCGTCAAATGAAAACAAACCGACTACAGTACTCACAGGACTAACTCTTAGCCTGCAGGTCCAAACGCCTCTGCCAAAGTAATTATAATCGTAAAAGGACAGCAAGAATAATATAGAAAATACATCATCGGATTGAGGGCGTTAAATATCAAGGCTGAGAACATCTTAGTAAGACATTTTATTTACCCTAACGCCGACAGATTTTTTTCCAAGATGAGGGATCCTCCAGGACTTCTATGCGATAAAAACCAGCTTAATTAATCCTGTGAGGCATAAAGGATCACTTGGGTATTTTATTATGAGCATCGTTAATATTTTTTTTTTTTCAGCCCAGGTTTCAAAGAGTTCGCAGACTTAAACCTTTCTCGCCAATGACGTATTTCATGTTCCTCTTATCTCCACACGCTTTTATTCAGCTCCATATATGTGTCGAATGTGGAGTGGGTAAATAAACTCCAGCGAATATTTGTCTGTCTGTCTGCCTGTTTATATGTGTAACCAGCTACACACTGTTTCCTCTCTCTCTCTCTCTCTCTCTCTCTCTCTCTCTCTCTCTCTCTCTCTCTCTCTCTCCACCTCAACACCACACATTCTCTGCAATGAATAGTCTGCCCCTAATTAAAAAAACGCAGCAAAATAAACCTTCCCACTCACGAGTCATGCACGAAACTCATTATGCTATTTTTGAAGAAGCAACTCTCATGCAACAATTATTCTTTTGTCTTCGTTCTTTCCATTTGTACATCCGTGGAAACATTTGTGGTTTTACGGAATTAAAACTTCACAACCATCCCGGCATTTTTATTGTATCCATGCTGCCTCCAGACTCCTCTGATAAAGGATTTAAAGAAATATCATAGACTTGCATTATTTTCACATCGTTGTTCTGTTACTACACAATTTTATTTAGCTTATGAGGTAGGAGGGGAAGACTGAAGATGAGGTGAACAGGTATATGAGTGACGAGGGGATGAGCTGGAGAGACGACAGCCTGATGGCGGAGGACAGAGTGACATGGCGTTGATTATTTTGTAACCACCCCTTCTGGGGTTAAAGTATCTGGCTATAGGTATTCTGGACTAGTTATTTTCAACTTTTCCGTCCTAAGTGGATTTTTCTCAGAGCATATTAACACCTACATTGCTATGACAGGTGATGAAAAGGGAGGCTTTCACGTGGTCTCACCGATATGACCGTGCGGTGGAGCTGCCCTGTTATACAAACGTCCCTAAGACCCCACTCTGTCCCCTGAAATGAGGATAGTGGACAGCTGAATGAGAACATCTTCGACATGCAGCCCACAGGGTTTACATTCAGCTGAGCCTGGCGTTACAACAGCTACGGTACTACTTCTACTGCTACTACTACTGCTACTACTACTACTACTACTTCTAACACTACTATTACTATGAGTCTCTTGCACCGTGTTTCTGCCGGCAAACGATTTTGATCTGCTTAAAGACTGTTCTGTACTTAGATGTGACCCCTGCCAGGCTGATTCCTTGTAAATTAGTTAACCATCCCTGAGTCACTGTTTTATCATTAATTACCTCGCCCGTGATGGAGTCCCTTGAGGTATTGGTTTTGGTCTAGTTTCTTAGTTTCTTTTTGTTTGTTTGTTTGTTTGTTTGTTAGCAATATTATAGAAAAACGGCTGAACGAAATTACATGAAACTTTCAGGATATGTGGGCACCGGTCTCAAAAGAAAGTGATTAAATTTTCAAGGTAATCGAGAGAACCTGAAAGGTCAAAATCAAGGTCACCGATTTTCAGAGGGCTATAACTTGAAACCGATTGAAGATACAGATATCTACTATTATCAGCATACAGTACCTCCCATATGGGCTTTCATTTGGCACCAAGACCTTTGACTCTGAGTGACTTTGAAAGGTCAAACTCAAGGTCACAGATATTCAGGGGACTATAAAACTGGTTGCAGATAGATATTTACTATTACCAATATATAGGAAGTCATAAATGGGTTTGTAAGTGGTACCATGTCCTTTAACCTTAAGTGACCTTGAAAGGTAAAACTCAAGGTCAGGGAGTGTCAGGGGACTATAACTCGAAACTGGTTGAAGATTATATTTACTGTTATCAGAGTATAAGAAGTCTCATATACAGTAGGTCTTCATTGGCACCATGACCTTTGACCTTCAGTGGTCGCGCGAGGTTTGTTGTGCACCACTTGTTAATAGAGTCTTTGTTAATCCTAGCAGATTCAACAAATTCCTATCCCCGGAAATGTGGATGGTTGATTGCTAGAGAAGGACAAAATAATCATGGAATCTAACGGGTTTCAAGTTTCAGGTGAACCTAAGATCACAACAAAAACTGCAACAACAAGAACAACAGGGACCCCACCACCACCATCACCACCAACAGCAACAACAACAATAACAACAATAACAATTACTACTA
Organism: Coenobita brevimanus; assembly: GCF_032717465.1. Classification (NCBI taxonomy): domain Eukaryota; kingdom Metazoa; phylum Arthropoda; class Malacostraca; order Decapoda; family Coenobitidae; genus Coenobita; species Coenobita brevimanus. The sequence goes on along the minus strand of NC_136988.1, from coordinate 4,798,510 downwards.
CAGCCACTACTACTACTACAACTACTACTACTACATCAACAACAGTGAGAGCAACACCACCATCATCACTACCACCAACAACAACATCAACAAAAACAACAGCAATTACAACACCACCACCACCACCAACAACAACAACATCAACAAAAACAACAACAACAACAACAGCAATAAGGAAACCATCAACTACAACAATAACAATAACAACAGCACCACCAACCACAATACCACCACCACCACCAACAATAACAATAACAACAGCACCATCACCAACAATAACAATAACAACAGCACCAACAATACCAACAATACCAACACCACCAACAATAACAACAGTAACAACAACAATAACAATAACAAGAACAAAAATAACAGCAACAGTAACAATATCATCATCAGCAATAATAACAACAATAACATCACCACCACCACGATCACCACCACTACCACAACAACATCACCACCACCACCACCACCATCACCACCACTACCACAACAACATCACCACCACCACCACCACCATCACCACCACTACCACAACAACATCACCACCATCACCACCACGATCACCACCACTACCACAACAACATCACCACCACCATCACCACCATCACCACCACTACCACAACAACATCACCACCACCACCACCACCACCACGATCACCACCACTACCACAACAACATCACCACCACCACCACCACCACCATCACCACCATTACCTCAACAAGAACAAGAAATATACAAATGAGGTCTCCTGGCGTCAAACCCTTAATTTCTTAAATATGAATGCGGAGTATTTTTGCACCACCCCAGACATTCAGAGAGGAGGAGAAGGAGAAAGAGGAAGATGTGGAGGAGGAGGGGAAAGACGAAGATGTGAAGAGGATAAAGAGGAAGAAAATGTGGAGGAGGAGAAGAAAGAAGAAGAAGATGTGGAGTAGGAGGAGAAAGAGGAAGAAGATGTGGAGTAGGAGAAGAAAGAGGAAGAAGATGTGGAGAAGGAGGAGGAAGATGAAGATGACCCGAAGGAAGATGGAGACGATGACACCCACGTCGACGATGAAGATGATGATGATGAGAAGGAGAAGGAAGAGGAGGCGGAGAAAGAAAAGGTAGAAGGAGAAAATGAGAAAAAGAAGGTACTGTGGATATAATTATAATAATAATAATAATAATAATAATTATAATAATAATAATGATGATGATAATAATAATAATCTTATCGTATGTGTCATTTAAAAAGGTTCTTAAATGTTTGCATGCGTCGGCCTTGGTCACCTAATGGCGGCTCTACACGCTGCTCGATCCCTGGCAACCTTGCTCTTCAGTCCTTTAAAACTGAGGTCACACTTAAACAGCTCATCGCTATCATCATCATCATCATCATCATCATCATAATGTAGGCAAATTATACAAACATCTTCTCTCTCTCTCTCTCTCTCTCTCTCTCTCTCTCTCTCTCTCTCTCTCTCTCTCTCTCTCTCTCTCTCTCTCTCTCTCTCTCTCTCTCTCTCTCTCAAATGATAACTTTCAATAATACACAGAAATTAATAACGAGATTACTTTATCCTGCATCACCAGAGAGAGAGAGAGAGAGAGAGAGAGAGAAAGAGAGACCCGAGGGAAGGAAGAGGATGGCAGTGTGACAGTAATGACCACTAAATCTCTTCCTTTGTTCCCCCATGAGTCTGGCAGGGACGTATGTGCTGGAATCTCTCTCTCTCTCTCTCTCTCTCTCTCTCTCTCTCTCTCTCTCTCTCTCTCTCTCTTTGTCTGTCTGTCTGTCTCTCTCGGCACCACAAACTTGGAAACTTCGTAATTACTAACTGCATATCACGTCGGATGGAGGGTGTCAGAGAACCTTGGAGGAGGCAGGTTTGGTGGCCATGAAGATGGAAGGGGGTGTAGTACAGTGAACGTCGAATATTCGCCCACTCTGCTCTATTTAATTTAACATAGCTTAAAATTGACATCCCTCTATCTTGATACCTGACCTGTAACAACAGATTAAAATACGGGGGTAGTCACAAAGAAGTGCAATGACTAGGATGTGGGGCCGTAGTATTGTCATTTGCTGCCACTGAGCTCCGCGTATTTAGCTTCCAAAGGACAAAGACCTTGACTAACTTAAAGTGAAAGAACTTTCCAGTGCGTCGGCTTCCGACTTACGATAAAAATCGGTCACTTTCCTCCCTCATGAATTGTATCCATGAGAATCATTTATTGGCGGTGAAATATACAGAGCGTCTCTTAGCCTCAAAAGAATAATAATACATATATAAATAACCAAATGCGGAAACTGATGAGTGGCAGAGGTGAAATATTAGGAAGATACCAAGCTTGTCTTGGCAGAGTGATATATGCCCGCCGGTGAAAGTAAGAAGCATAAGTGATGATATGCTGTATTACGACAAAGCAAATATGGTGGTATACTTATCGACAGAGTTAGGGAAATAATCGAGGTATTAGTTGGAGGAAAACAAGAAAATTTTAGGTAGGTAAGAGCCTGCGTAGGTCAGATATTCGTTCTACAAAAATTAATGGAAAAGTGCCTAGAGAAGGTAAACATATAGCATGCTCCCTCCTGAATCTGGGGAAAACATAATATATGCCAGAATGGACAGACAAGGGATGTGGAAGGTACTAAAAATTTATGAAGTAGACGGTCAGTTGCTGAATGTCATGCGTGTGTGAGTTCTTTGATCTGAGTGTAGGACTGAAGCAGTGATGTGTCATGTCTCTGTGGTTGTTCAGTTTGTGAATGAATGGAGTGATAAAAATGATTTATGTAGGGAAGTGGATGATGGTGTGCCTTTAATGTGAGCTGGTGGAGTTTGAAACTTCCTGTAATGTCTGATGACGATACGGTATTGTTCAGTGAAGATGATGGTGAGCTGCAGGCTTAGTGAATGAGTTTGGGAGTTTATGTAAGAAACGAAATCTAAAAGTGAATGCAGATCAAAGTTATAGTCTTTAAGAGAAATAAAGACTCAAAGACTCGGAATGCACAGTTCAGCTTACTGGTGAGGAAATGGGCAATATGAGAACATTTACGTATTTGGGCTGTGTGATGAGGAAGGATGAAAGTTTAGAGGGTAGTATTGGCCACAAGTATTCTTACACACCTCAGATTTGCCTCTCCCAGAGTTCATCTGGTAACACTGATTCCATGACCAAATGTACGATGTCTTATGTTTCCCGCCTCATTTTCCCTCCACATATATACTTCTACCTATTTATTTACCTTGGGACGATATTCTATGAATATTGTTATTTATCCCTTTAATTAGCCAAATGTTTATTTGCTCTGATATTACTTTTATGTTTGAAGGAAACTGGTCTCTCCTCTCCCTCCCCCTCCTTCTCTCTTTCTATACTCCCTCCCTCACTCCCACTCCCCATTGCCTCTCTTCTTATCGCCCTCTCCTATCTCTCTCATTCTCTCTTCCTCGTTCCCCTTATTCTCCCTCCCTTCCATCCCGCCTTCTCTCTCTCTCTCTCTCTCTCTCTCTCTCTCTCTCTCTCATGCTACCAGATATTCACCTCGCTTGGGACGATATTTCTCTCGTCTGCCATTATCGATGGGCAGCTTTTGTTAATCCCTCCATCCAGCCAATAATTTATCTAAGGTATTTCCTATTATATTCTGATATTAGTTAGTTGGATTCGTGTCCAAAGTGTCACGAAATCAAGGCTCTTGCCGGTCACCAGGATCTGTGGGATGGATTCATCATTTACTCCTAGACCTTATCGTTTCCCTCACAGCAGTCTGACGAGTGTCGCTAGCATTAGCGCAGTTAGGTTGGGCTTTGACTTTCCGAGGAACCTGTTCAGCCTTGGTCAGTTGTGAAATAATGACAATATTTAAAAAAATCAACAACTTCTCACTCCTCCCATTATCCCTTTCTCCCCCCTCCCCTCCCTATCACATCTTCTCCAAGTGTTTTTGAAGAGCGACGCCACTTGGACGAACGCCTCGCTACCTAGGCAGCCGTCCGTGGCCCTCAAGCGACTCTACCAGCTAAGTAGTACGGCTCGAGGAACAGTGTTAACATAAAAATGTGTAGAACTCGTGATTCAGCTAGAGATTTATAAATGGAGAAAAGAATCCCCTTCTCAATAATAGTTATACGTATTAGACTGTGTATCGAAACTCTGACTTGATTTATCCCTATAGGCGACCTGGTATTAATTATTACAGTAATAATGAAATGTAATAAATATAGTGTTAGGCAATGGCATGGCATGCTTGGTAAGCGTCTTTATTTATTAGGTATATGATCGTTATGTTACTAAGTTTTTGGTAGTCTAACATAGTGATTCCAGCGCCGCCGGGTGATGTGTTGTTAGTTAAGGTGAATATTCTTCTTCTTGCATAACGAAGTCAGGAGCGGTACCCAGCATTTCATTACATTTATGATTTATAATTTATAATAATTAATGTGGCCAATACAAAAGTTAGTGGTAAAAACGGTACTTGTGCTTAATACAAAATATTCTTACCTACAGGGTAATATATATATATATATATATATATATATATATATATATATATATATATATATATATATATATATATATATATATATATATCAGCGGATTCATGCACACATACTATAGGATGGGTGGTTTGACGCTTCGTTTCGGAATAACTGCCTAATACTCAGCAACCATAAATGCCCTCACCTTCAGCCCCTCTCCCTATGACGACTCAAGATGCCTGGAACCACTGTCTGACTCTCTTCTTCTTCATTTCTGCAACATTCGTGGCCTTTCCTCTAACTTTCGCTCTGTTGAGCACCACATCTCCTTCTCTAAACCTCACCTTCTTTTCCTAACTGAGACTCAACTGTCTGAGGCAACTGACAGCAAACCCTTTTCTGTATCCTCCTACTTTCTCTATACTCATTTCAAAGCCAAAGGTGGCTGTTGTGTATATATACGCAACAACTTAACTTGCTCTCGTGTTCCTGAACTCGATTCTTCTGAATTCTCTACACTCTGGCTTCGGCTTTCCTGTCATTCTCTGACTAAATATATCTGTGCTGTTTACTTATCTCCTAATTCTACTGACTATCAAAAATTCTTTGACTATCTTACTTCTACGATGGAACACATTCTATCTATTTCTCCTTTCTCTGAAATCTCCATTCTTGGAGATTTCAATGTTCACCACCACCTTTGGCTCTCCTCTCCTTTCACTGATCCACCTGGTGAATAAGCCTACACCTTTTCTATCCTTAATAACCTAGAGCAGCTTGTACAGCACCCTACCCCTATCCCTGACCGCCTTGGAGAGAGCTCCAACATACTTGATCTCTTCCTTACAACTAATCCTTCTGCTTTCACTGTTAATCTTTTCTCTCCGTTGGGCTCCTCCAATCACAACCTTATCACCTTAACTTGTCCTATCGCTTCGATACGGCCTGCGGACCCTCCAAAAAAACGTCGTCTCTGGCACTTTGGAGCTGCGGATTGGGAGGCCCTCAGGCAGTACTTCTTTCATTTTCCCTGGAATGATTATTGGTTCCATGGCCAGGAGTCATCTGGGTGTGACTTGTGCATTACGGAGGTTATTCTCTCTGGCATGGAAGCATACATTCCCTTCTCATATCCTTTGACTAATGCAAGAATGCCTTGGTTTAATCACGCTTGTTCTAATACTGACTGCAACAAGGAGAGGGCTTATAAAAGGTATCAGAGCCAACACATCCCTGATTCACATCTTGTTTATATTTCTGCCCGGAATCGTGCTAAGTCTGGTCTTCGCTCTGCTAAAAATAATTTCATCCGTACAAAATGCTCTCAACTCTCTAACTCGAACTCTTCTCGCTCCTTCTGGCACCTTGCCAAAAACCTTTCTAACAACTTTACCTCATCATCCTTCCCTCCTCTTTTCTACTCTGATGGCTCTGTAGCTGTTTCTTCTACTGATAAAGCAGATCTCTTTGCTCAGACTTTCTCCTCCAATTCCACCTTAGACGATTCTGGTGCTGTTCCTCCATCACTTCCCCCCTTTGACTTCCTCATGGCTAACATTAAAATTTCTTCAGCTGATGTATTTTCTGCCATTGCTGGCCTCAGTACTAACAAGGCATATGGGCCTGATGGAGTCTCTCCTGTTGTTCTCAAGAACTGTGCTTCTGTGCTTACACCCTGCGTAGGCAAACTCTTTCGCCTTTGTCTGTCAACTTGTACCTTTCATTCTTGCTGGAAATTTGCTCTCATTCAGCTGGTCCCAAAGAAGAGTGACCATTCCCAACCCTCTGTCTATCGTCCAATTGCTTTAACATCCTGTATCTCAAAAGTTTTTAAGTCTATTCTTAACAGAAAAATTTTAAAGCGTCTTTCCTATCACAACCTTCTTTCTGATCGTCAGTATGGGTTCCGTCAGGGACGCTCCACAGGCGACCTTCTCACCTACCTTTCAGACTCCTGGTCATCCTCCTTTTGGGACTTTGGCGAAAGCTTTGCCATTGCACTTGACATCTCAAAGGCTTTCGATCGAGTCTGGCATAAATCTTTAATTTCCAAACTGCCCTCTTACGGTTTCTATCCTTCTATCTGTGCCTTCATCTCTAGCTTCCTTTCTGGTCGTTCTATAGCAGCTGTTGTAGATGGCTATCGTTCTTAGATCTATTAACAGTGGTGTTCCTCAGGGCTCTGTCCTATCACCAACTCTCTTCCTTTTATTCATCAATGACCTTCTAAGCTGTACATCTAACCCTATCCACTCATACACTGATGACTCCACCCTTCACCTTTCCATTCGATTCCCACAACGTTCATCTCAGCAGTTACTTCAACAGGCAAGAGATGAGGCTATGGCACACTTAATGTCTGACTTGGCTCGTATCTCTGACTGGGGTAAAAATAATCTGGTTGTTTCTAATACATCAAAGACTCAGTTTTTGCACCTATCAACCCGACAAAATCTTCCACAGATATACCCAATTATGTTTAATAATACTCAACTTCATCCTGCATCATCGTTGAACATGCTTGGGGTTTCATTTGCTCGGGACTTGTCTTGGAGAGATCATGTTACATCTCTTGTAAAATCTGCTTCCAAGCGATTGGGTGTGCTAAGCCGACTCCGTTCCTTCTTTACCCCTGCACAATTGTTGACTCTATACAGGGGTTTTATCCGCCCCTGTGTGGATTGCAGCTCTCATGTGTGGGGAGGCTCCTCACATACAGCTCTTCTCAATAGGGTGGAGTCAAAGGCTGTTCGTCTCATTAACTCTCCTCCTCTTGCTGACTCCATTCAACCTCTGTCTCTTCGCCGCAATGTTGCATCTTTGTCTCTTTTCTATCGCTGCTTCAGTGGTCACTGTTCCTCTGAGCTGTCTGCATGCATTCCTTCACTTCTGAGGCGGGTGCGTGGCACCCGTCTAGCAGCAGACTCTCACCCCTTTTCTGTTCAACTCTCTGGTGCAAGAGTTGGCCTTTGCTCGCAGTCCTTCATTTATGCAACAGGTCAATTCTGGTACTGTCTTTCTCTGTCTGTATTTCCTGCTTCCTATGATCTCCAGTCTTTCAAACGCAGTGTGTCAAGGCATCTCGAAATGAATGGATCTTGAATTTGGCTCTCTCTTGTATTTTGTTTTTCTCTTGGAAGGAACAGTTTTGCGGGCTCATTGCCTTCGGTTCCTTCTCCACATAAAAAAAAAAAAAAAAAAAAAAAAAAACTGGCAGACCACCTGAAGACCAGCGAGGACTGTTTTTGTAGTATCGTTTATATGTGGGTTCTAGCGCCAAAAACAACACACCAACACCTCCAACAACGTGTGGTGGCCGAGTGGGAACTATTCAGAAGAATATTAAGGAACTGTAGTTATACAGACCTCTTACCTTTGTCTCTGACAGGCTGCAGGGGGTTATCGTTAATTGCAGGGAGGAACGGTCCATTACAAACTTTCTCTGCACAGACTGTGCGGTGATCTATAAGTTATGATAGTGCCCATGTTTCGTTGTTTCGTTATACGGTTATGTAGAAACACCTCTTTATGCTAGAGGGCTGTTACCAGTGCATATATATAGTAATATTTCCATAATATTTTATGAAAATTTTACTCCATTAATAAAATAATCATACCCTTATTACCATCTTAATCTCCATATCCTATTCACAGATTTGTAGATAATATCAGCTCCACTCCCGCTTTATACCAAATATTGGAGAGTAATGGACGAAAAGTATGGAGAGTTAGCCATAAAACGACTCTGAAATACAAGAGAAAATTAACTTTCTGTAAGAGTGGGAAAAATACGTGTAGCAAGAAACCTAACACTGCCACCTGTGTATTTCACAGTCACAGCATAGGAGACAGACAGACAGACAGACAGACAGAAGGGGGGGATGGGGAGAGAGAATATGTGGAAAGAGGGTGGGGGAGCATAAGGAGAGAGGGAATGGGGAAAGAGAGGGAGGGAGGGAGGGAGTAGGATAGAGAAAGAGGGAGGGAGGGAGGGGGATAGAAGGAAGGGAAGAAGTGGAGATCAGTTCTCTTCACACATATAAGTAATATCAGAGCAAAAAAAAAAATTGGTTGAATGGAGGAATTAATAACAATGTTCATAAAATATCGCCAAAAAGTAAGTAAATAGCCAGAAGTATGAGAGGGGAAAATGAGGTAAGGAACATAAGATGTCGTACATCTGGACATGGAGTCAGTGTTACCACATGAAATCTGGGAGAAGCGAATCTGAGGTGTGTAGGAATACTTGTGGCCAATAGTACAGCAGGGTAAAATGGTTGCTGGTTCACTGAAGCCAATTATATGGTATAGAGAACTGAGCATGGGAAGAAGAAAGATACTGCACCACAGTAATGTGTTCCCCTCTCTAACATGAAGTTTGTACCCTGATGGAGCGGACCCAAGTCAACAGTGCGAGCAGTGGAAATGAGTGCATTTGAGAGGGGCATGTGGACTTATACGAGGAGGAAGACATAAATGAGGAAGTAAAGGAACGTTGTGGTAATAATGTGCATATGACTGAAATTATTATAAGTACTTTGAGGTGGTTTCGCCATGTGAAACCAATGGAGAATCAGACACTGACGAAGAAACTATGTGTGACCGAGGTAAAGGGGTAGGAATGGAGGGGGAGAGCAAGGATGAGATGGAGGTTGGATGGAGAGATGTATGAGAGGAACACTGACGAGGAAAGTGTGTGTGAGCGAGATGGAGGGGGAGGAATGGTGGAGGAGACAGAGAATGACATGGGGGATGGATAGAGAGATATCTGAGAGGAAGGGTTATGAATTAGAGGGAAGGCAGCAAATTGGCAAAGGATAAAGTGACGTGGGGGCGATTTGTTTGTGGCCACCACTCTCCGGATTAAAGTGTCTGGCAATAGGTAGACAGACAGAACTCGTCTAAGAATTGAGTCCAGCAGAGGAAAGTGATAGTCAGAATGAGGCATTAGGTGAATCCGTGTCCTTGACTGTACGTGGGTAGGGAAGGGTTAAATTTAGATATACTCATAGATACAGAGATACGCGTAGCTATAGATATAGTTAACCCTTCCAACATTACAGATCATTCCTGAGCTGAATAAAATGATCTGGACAGAACTAGAACAAGATAATGAAAGAACAACTGAGAGTGCAACATCCGCGTCCACCAATTGGTCTAAGGGTTGAACAGTTGACTTTTCCCCGTGTCCTTAGCCTTTGACTGATTACTGTCAAAATTGATGCATTTCATTCCTGAATGGTTCTTACCCTCTATACCAAGTTTGGTTACAGTCGCATTTAAACTGTTTTAAATGGTATTTCTTTAGTAACCTTAAGTTTGAACCTTCCTTATGATCTTCATTTTGGAGTAATTGCTCTTCAGATCGAATCCATTGAATCGTGCCTTATACTGACTCTGCCACAAAGTTTGGTATGAATCGGATATAAACTATTTAAAATGATCTCTTCATTAGACCTTGACCTTTGACCTAAATAAATTAAACCCAGTAAATAAATCATGAAATAATAATTAAATAATCCTGTTGTTTTTAACGCATCAGAAACTCAGTTCTTCCACCTTTCAACCAGACAAAATCTTCCATAGGAGTACCCACTAATGTTTAATAATATCCAGCTCAATCCTGCATCATCCTTGAACATGCTTAGGGCTTAGTTCACTCGGGACTTGTTTTGGAAAGATCATATTACATCTCTTGTAAAATCTACTTCCAAGAGATTAGGTGTGCTAAGCCGACTCCCTACCTTCTTCACTTCTGCACAGTTGTTGAGTTTATACACGGGTTTTATTCGCCCCTGTTTAGAGTACAACTCTCATGTGTGGGGAGGCTCACCACATACAGCCCATCTCAAAGGGATGGAGTCAAATGCTTTTCGTCTCAACTCTCCTCCTCTTACTGTTTCCCTTCACGCTCTGTCTCTTCCCCGCACTGTTGCATCTTTATATCTTTTCTATCACTACTTCAATGGTCACTGCTCCTCTGAACTGTCTGTTTGCATCCCTCCACCTCTATGACGGGTGCGTAGCACCCGTCTAGCAACAAACTCACAACTCTCTAATGCAAGAGTTAACCGTTACTCCCAGTCCTTTACTTATGCAACAGGCCAACTCTGGAACTGCCTCCTTCTGTCTATGTTTCCTACTTCCTATGATCTTCAGTCTTTGAAATGTAGTGTGTCCAGGCATATCAAAACGAACGGATCTTGAATTTGACTCTCCTTTGTATTGTTATTTTTCTCTCTTGGAAGGAACCGTTTGCAGGCTCCAGGCCTTTGGTTCCTTCTTCCTTGCATGAAAAAGAAAAAAATCAATTAACTGGTAGACCTTCATCCCTACCAAGTTTACCCTAAATCTGATGAAAATATATCATTTTATGTGATTTATTCATACAAAGGAACACAGGTCGAAGTTTCTACCTTCTTGTAAGCAGCATCTTTAACATGTTCTAAAATTCGTAGCCCATTGTTCTTGCCTTATCCTCAACCCTATCGCCATGCTTGGTCTACAGCTAATAAAAACTGCATGAGCTAACCTTGCCAGGTAATAATTTGATCTCGTATTGTGACCTTGATTTTTGACAAATTGTTCTAGGATTTATGGGTAAATCCTTTAGCTATCCATCTTTGTGTACACCTAATTTGGTTAAGATTGTCCATGTTGATCACACACACACACACACACACACACACACACACACACACACACATACACACACACACACACACACACACACACACACCACACACACAAGAGCGCACGCACGCACGCACGAGCGCGCGCACGCAAAAAACACACATACAAAAACTTACACAGGCAAATGCTCACCCATACATTTTTGTCTTTATTACCTGTCCTCTATCAGATACGTTTATGTGAAGCTACAGAACGTGGTGAATGTTTTAGGCGCATCAGATACAGCCAGGATTCCGGGGGCTTGAATGGTGAGCGAATGAAAGCGTGGCCCATTGCTTTGGGTAAATTTGGGCTATCTGGACATTCCTACCTTCCACCGTGCCCTAAGGTGGGAAAGGAGGTCCGGATGATGATAATGATGATAATTACCCGTCCCTGCCCTGGAGGGGCTCGGGGACTGGTATTATTATCACTCGGTTTGTCTGTTTGTTTGTCTGTCTGTCTATCCGTCTTTTAACAACTTTATGCGAAAACTACCAGTGCGATTGTGACTAAAATGAAGTGGATGATGGGATATGATCTTCTGATCTCCTGATTAAATTTTCGGCCAAAGTGTGTGAAGACCCAGGCTGTAGGCCTCATAAAAAGTTTTAAATAAGACATCCTTTTTCGCCATAATTCCATTCAAATTTGTCATATCAACATGAAACCAAAACCTAAAGGTGAATCTTTCATATCTTCATCCTATAACATGCCTCATTACATCATGGAGGTCCCTCCTCAGTTAGCGGTAGGGAGGTCAATGGCAGGTGAGTTGGGCCAAAAATGTCACATGGGCATAAAATCGTCAATTTTCACCAGATTTACCTAAAATTTGGTATGTGACATCTTTGACTAGATAGGCTATCATGTTGTGTATATACGTCAGCACTAAAATGACTGCCGGGGATGGGTTTGCTGTGCCTTGGCATCGCCTCTTGTTATAATTATTATTATAACTCACCACACCAGTGGTGAGTTATGTTGTTCTTGTCCATTATTATTATTGTTATTATTATTATTATTATTATTAGTAGTAGTAGTAGTAGTAGTAGTAGTATTGGATGGGGTGGTTATTATTATGCATGGGGTGATGAGAGAAGTAAAAACACATGTAATGGAGAGGGGGATGGCGTTGGTAATGAATGGTGATGGACGGAGCATCTCATATTTGTTGTATTGTGATGATGCAGCACTGCTTCCAAATACCACACAAGAACTTGGTAGACTAGTGCAGAGTTTTGCTGATGTCTGTGAGCGTCGGGCCTTCAGAGTTAATGTTGAAAAGAGTAAAGTGATGGTTATTGAGAGAGAAGGTGACTCCCAGTGCGATTTTACAGTGAATAGAGAGAAACTGGAATTAGTGAGAGAGTTCAAATACCTGGGTACAATGATAAAAAAGAGAGGAAAATGTCCAAAAGAAATGGAAAGTAGAGTGACACAAAGAAGGAAAGTAGATAGTGCAATGAAGGCCTTGATAAGAAACAAAGGCTTGAATGTTGCTGCTGCACGAGGCTTACATATAAGAGTGTTAGTGCCAACTTTAACATATAGATGTGAGACTATGGTGTGGCATAAAAATGAAAAGTCAAGAGTGAGAACAGTGGAGATGGGACTACTGAGGAATGTATGTGGAGTACAGAGAGTGAACAGAATACGAAATAGCGTGATTCTTGAAAGATGTGGAGTGAGGAAGTCTGTGGACACCAGAATCGAAGAGTGTACTGAGATGGTATGGTCATATGGAGAGAATGGATAACAATAGAGTGGTGAACAAGGTATATCTGAGCGAATTTGAAAGAGGGAGGAGGCCAAGGAGAAGGTGGAGGGATATGGTGGATGAGTGTATGAGGAACAGAGGTTTGGAAGTCGGTGAGGCTAGGGGACTGATAAGAGATCGAGCTGGCTGGATGAATATTGTGGGAAGAAGTGCTTGTTCAGGGATTTGGCACCCTTTTTAAACGTGACAACATCCGGATTGACTCTATCGGATTCGTTTATGGGAAGCTACAGAACGTGATGAATGTTTCTGGCATATTAGATAGACCAAAGATTCCGGAGGCTTGAATGGTGAGTGAATGGAAGCGTGGCCCATTGGACTGGGCAAATTTGGGATGTCTGGACATTGCTACTTCTCACTCTGCTCTAAGGTGGGAAAGGAGGCCCGGATGATGATGATGATGATGATGATGATGATGATGATGATGATTATTATTACTATATCTCACCACACCGATGGTGAGTTACATTGTTCTTATTATTATTATTATTATTATTATTATTATTACTTCTTACGAAGAAGTTAATCCATAGAGTACTTAACTCTATTTAGTACTTTATTCTTGGTAACGCCAGACGAATTTATTCGCTCCTGGAAAGTCGCCGTACCCATTATGTTAATTATTGAGTCTTCCCAGTCATTTGCATTTTTGCTTTATTCTTTTCCAGTTAACTAGATATAACTGGTCACCACTAGCTTGTGTCTGTATTCTTTACTTGTGATATTAGCATTCGTTTGCGAAGTAGCAATCAGTACTGAGTCGCTAGTTATTTAGATTGAGCTAGCATCATGGCAGCCAGTGTCTATGTACAGGAAGCTAAAGATATGGGCCTCACAGACCCAGAGAAAATACAAACCTACGTCCTCTCACGGTTTAATTACGAGCAGGAACGTGAGAAATATGCTCGTGACGAGCGTAGAATCCAACGCGAACACGAGCAGAAACAACGCGAGCTCAAGTTAGAACAAGAGCGACAACAACGCGAACACGAGCAAAAACAACGCGAATTCGAGCTAGTACAAGAGCGAGAACAACGCGAATACGAGCGTGAACAACGAGACAGAGAACAAGAACACGAACGTGCCGAGCGAGAAGCACGCGAAAAACACGAATATGAAATGCTGAAGCTCAAGCGAGATTCCTTGGTTTCAGACACATCTGGTGCAGTTGGCCCAAGCTCCACGAGCGTTCTCCCTGCACATGTCCTGGCGACCCCACGCGTCAAGCTTTCTTCATACAAGGAAGGCGAGCGAATCGAGCCGTACATAGCTCGTTTTGAGGACATGGCAGACATGTATCAACTGGATGAGGCAGCTAAGCAGATCCAATTTCTTAGTTTATTTGAGGGCCCTGCCCTTGATATTCTCCACAGAATTCGTGGAGACAATCTCACGTATGAAATGATGAAAGCTGCACTCATTAAGGCGTATGGTCTTACAGTAGACGACGCCAAAGTTCAGTTCATGCGAGCTCGTCTCCAAGACAAGGAGACAGCTGTTCAGTTCCTCAACCGTCTCACTGCTTACTTAGGTGAGTGGATGGAGAAAGATGAAACTCCTTCCACGCGTGAGGGGATAATTGACCTTATGCTGCATACACAGCTAGAGAGGTCGTGGCCTGCTGAGCTCATAGCACAGCTTAAGATCTGCCAGGTGAAAGATGCCAGCCAAATGGTAGAAAAGGCTGACGTGTATTTTACTGCATACGGGTATCAAACTCGTAAGCAAAACACCTGGAACAGCAGAAAAGATACTGCCAAGTCTGGGAAGCCGTCTCAGACTGAATCCCAGCACCAAGGCCGTTCTCAGAGTAATGGCCAAGGTCCAAGCAAACAGCAGAAGGACCAGGGGCAAAATACACAGCAGCCTGCTTGGAAGCGGTACAACAAGCATCCCAACCAGCAGCAGTTCCCCAAGCAGCAGCAGCAATACAAGGACAAACCACGTAACCCTCAGTCAGGTCAATCAGTGTATCGGAGGCAGGAGGCAAACGCCGCCTTCATTCCACGACAAGCACATGGTGGTGCCATCTCTACCAGTACAGGTACTTCCCAACAGTTCACAAGTCCCCCTCCGACAGTGAACACCCCTCCACAGATGGCCAAAGTTCCATCTCCACAGGCACTGAGTACGACTCCCCAAGTATCTAATTCTCAGGGCACCATGTTTGCTGCATCAATTCAGCAGCCTCATGAGTGGCTAGCTGCTTCCTCCACAGGCCCTCCCACAGGTGACAATACCTTCCCTGTTCAGCCAGGGCTTGTGGGAGACATTCCTGTGAAGGTCCTGAGAGACAATGGCTCCTCAGGTTGCTCTGTCAAGCAGAGTCTAGTTCGGCCTGAGCAGTATACAGGTCGACAGATCCATGCAAACCTTATTGATGGATCAGTGAGATTGTTCCCTGAGGCATGTATCCAGGTAGCACCTCCATTTTATACTGGTACGACACTCGCAGTTGTCATGCCAGAACCCTTATTTGACCTCATTATAGGTAACATATCTGGTGTCAAGGATGGTTGCACCGAAGATGACGCTACTCAGACTTTGGCTACAGTAACACGAGCCATGGCTGAGGCTCCAGACTGTGTTACCCCAGTGACCACTGAATCGCCGCAAGATCTGATGTGTAGCCAACTTGTTGTTCAAGAACAACATTCTGACCCGACACTTGCTGCCGTGCGGAACAAACAAAAGGGTAGAATGATAAAGTATTCACGGGGAGGTCGAGCCAAGTTCCTTCGCAAACAAGGACGGCTCTACCGTGAGTCACAAACACCTGAGGGCGAGGTTCGACTGCAGTTTGTCGTTCCCGCCAAGTACCGCCAAGCAGTGTTAGAATGGGGTCATTGTTCAGCCTCAGGAGGTTACCTGGGCAAAAGGAAGACCCAGGGCCGTATCCGAGCTGACCTTTTCTGGCCAGGGATGGGACGAGACATAGATAGTTTTGTGCGTCCTTGCAATGTGTGTCCATGTAACACCAATCAGGGACATGTCCTTCCTATGCTGTTTCTAACCACACCTGTAATCTCTGAGTCAGTTGAGAGACAGGGCAGTGGTAATGTGGGTGTAGACCTGATGTCTCACTTACTAACTGCTTACTAACTAGCAACTGTTGTATGCTGGGTTCCATAAGATAGGCAGCCTCAGAGATTTGAGTAATCCAAGGACCAGCCTGGTTCTCAGTTAAAAGTGCAGACCTGATGTCTCGCCCATTGGCCCCACAGGACACATCATGTCCAGGGCCTGTACATACATATGTAATGTAGGTTAAGGGGGAAATTCGAGAGAGAACCCCGCAGAGGCGACTCGAGGCTGTGTCTGCGGACACACAAGCCCGAGTTTGCGCAAGGATTCTCAGCTCCCCGATATTAATATAAGTACTGTAGGTTAAGGGGGAAGTTCGAGAGAGAACCCTGCAGAGGGGACTCGAGGCTGTGTCTGCGGACACACGAGCCCAAGTTTGCACAAGGATTCTCAGCTCCCCAATATTAATATAGGCACTAGGTTAAGGCACAGGTTGAGGACCCGTGTGCAGTTCGAGGCTGTGTCACCGGGCACATGAGCCCGAGTTTGCATAAGGATTCTCAACTTGCCGACACTAATTGTAAGTGTAGAGTTAAGTTTAACCAGTAAACTACACGAGTCCTCGAGACAACGGCGTCCAGGGACTACGTTTCCTGGTTAATAATCTACCTAATAAATTAATGGCGACCTCGAATGTATGAAGCTTAGGCTGTCACTCATATTTTTCAGCTAGAGCGTACTTTTTGTAGCATGTACTGATTGCTAGGCAGAGAGAGTAATTGTAATGTAATAAGAATTTTTGTCTCATTGACACTTTTGATGCTCCACCTTAATCAATCTTGCAGGTACAGCGATGGGTGTAGCAGTTTTGCTGTGCGGGCCAGCTGATCGTCTGCCACACACTGCCGCCTCTTCTCCTCTGCCTTCGTCGTCGCCATATTATTAATATTACTGTGTCATTTTACACGTAGGTACAGTTACACTACAACTGTCACACCTACACCGTGTATTACTTACACCACGCTACACAACAATTAGTTGTCAGTGTAAATGTAGCGAACTTTCGCTCAGTTTGACCTGAGTACAGGATTTTCACCGTTGTCACGAAGTTTTTTCCCTTAAGCTTGCCTCTATTAACGTAAATACGAGGTTTTTACTCTCATTGGCGATAGTGATTTTTTCCTGTAGCAGGATAGCACACACACCACAGTGTGAATCTTGTGTGACTGAGTTAGGATGTGTACATATATATATATATATCCACAAATTTTTTCCCATAAAGAAAAAATTCATTTTGTAGGGGCATAATGTCACGAATCAAATTCGCGACATTTTCCTTTTGTGAGAAACCACGAACTATTAGTGGAAAACTCACTGTGTATCGCTCAGTTAACCGTTTCTCTCTCCATTTCGGTGGTATACTTTTCAAAACATTCATCATCGTTTCAAAAGTGACAGATCTAATGCTCGTCATTAAGTGCTCTACTGAGCGATATTATTGTTTCTTTATTGTTTGCCCCTGCCTGCCTCGACCGTTGGCCATGCCTTCTCTGGGCTGGGCTGTATTTGAATTCAGTTAAGTGTCTGTCGTGACGGAGTGAGGTTCTGTGCTCCAGCAGTGAGAGAGTGAGAGGTCAGCTAGCACCCAGACTCCACTAGACTACAGTTCTCCAGGCTCCCACCCTTCGTTGGTGATACACTACATTCATTGACCAGTATTTCCTTTTCGTTTTCCTAGACTTACGAGTTTAGTTAAGGTGCTTTTCCTAGGCGTAAGGATTTAGCTTTTGAGTGAGTGAGTGAGTACGATCTCTTTATTTGAATTTATTTGAAATGTAACGTTAAATTTATTTCTTTGTAATCAATAAATTTAACAGTTCTTTTTCTTGAGCTTAATGTAATGTAAACTCGTGTTTAATTTCTCCACAATTAAGCTTATTTCCCTTATAGCTCCTAGCTTGCATAAACGTTTTGCCATTCATAACTGGTACTTAGGCCAGTCTTGTTGTATTAAGCTTAAAATCCGTTGTGCCTTCTAGGAGTTACACATCAGCAAGAACCTGATATTATTAATAGTATTAGTTATTTATTGTCAGGGGTGAAGTAACTTTCTCCAGAGGCTAACAGTACTAATAATCAGCATTTGTGAGTAATTAGTCTCTGCTGTGTACTGTTGAGAAAGTTTATAAATTCTCGTTCTGAGAAAATCGGCGAAGCAAGCCGGTATAAAGTAATCACTGCTTGATTTAGCAAGACAATCATTGTCCCTGCTCTTCAATATTATTGAACATTATCCTTTAATAATTGTTTTTATTTTAAAAACCCCGTGACAGTAAGTGAATAAATCTTTTCCAAGTGAAAACATTCCAAGCAAGTGTATATAGATGAGAGATTCTGATGCTCAGTGGAATAAATAAGGCCCGTAAATATGGAAATAGTTGTATGAAGTGGAAACGGGTATAATGTAAGTGGAGTGTTATTATGTAAGTGTATAAATATTACCTAAGTCGAAACATTCCTAGCGAGGGTATTTTGATGCGATATTCTGATGCTCAGTGGAATAAATAAGGCCCATAATTATGTAAATAGTAGTATAAGGTGGAAACGGGTGTAATGTGGGTGGGAAAGTATCTTGGGAGTGAAGAAATAAAGTAGAAGTTGAAACACGAGTGGTAGTGAGTGTGATTGCTACGTGAATATGCGTTAGCATTTCGCTAAATACCCTCGAAAGGAATGTATATAAGTGAAAACATTTACACTGGTTGCTAAAAGGTTCAATGTAAAAAAAAACAATACTATGAAAGTGGAAAAATGATAATGTATGTTGATAGAAGAGTCATAGCGAGTGTGCTGAGTAAGCAGATTTGCGCAATACTTATGCTACATGTCATCGTAATGAATGAAAACAACTGAAAACATTTACATATCGTAAAAAATAGTAAAATGGCATTGAAACAGTACTTTGCAAGTTGAAAAAATGATATGTTTACTGAAACAAGAAACTTAGCAATTAGCATGAGACCAATATGACTGAACTCGCTATGCTCGCACGATGGAACAATGCTTATTTTTCCTATATATATCATTGAAAACCATTATTTTGTTGTTGCTATTGATTATTAGTTCAAAATCAAAAAATGTAGATGTGTTCTTTGTTGTTTCTCCCAAAATTACCTACAATAGAAAACATGAGCTCCTCACACGTCAGTGACAGAATACGATACCTGGCGCGGGGGATCTCGCCTGTTCCAACCACTTATGGACCCCAGTAAGCCCTTTCTTGGTGATTTTCCTTTGTTTCTCAACAAAAGCGGAGGTTTTAGCCAAAAAAAAAAAAAAATCCAAAATAGCTCAGGATTGGGGGGTATCGGAGGTGCGAAATCAGTCGGAGCGTGACGGGTTAAAGATATTCCCAACGTTGACCTTTCCATTGCTCTCTGAGAATGAATTACTTTATTTTCCATCGATTTTTTCAGATTCCAAGTCTCACAACCATATGTTATACCTGGAATTATACATTCGTTATATACTTTTCGTTTCATACAAACTGGCAGGCTACTTTTCATAATGTCTCTATGTTTACCGAAAGCTTTCCATCCAATTGTAATGCGTCTTTTTATTTCGCTATCATTATCTTTCGTTAATTTTAGTATTTGTCCCAGGTAATTGTACTCCTCGACTTCTTCAAGAATCTCTCCACATATTCTGATGACGCTCTTTGGTGTTTGAGGATTAAACATTACTTTAATTTTACTCTGGTTCATCTTTAGCCCTACTTTGAGACTTTCTCTGTTCAGGTCATTTAACGTTTTTTGCAATGTATATATATATATATATATATATATATATACACACACACACACACACACACTGTAGCACCAGTTGAGCAGGGCAGTGCTCCCAAGGTTGATGGAAAGCTGATGACAGGGAGAGCTGGAGCTCCCGTTTCATCAGCCCTCGGGACTAGGTCCTGACCATCCCCCTTTGCTGAACTTTTTCAGTGTCTCAGTAACACAGAGAGTAGGCCAGCATGCTCTCCAATACAAGTTTCTCTATCAACACCAAACTACATGCACAGTACACACTACACTTCCTTTTCCAAAAAAAAAAAAAAAAAATCATGGCAGCTCAAAATGTGGTCTCGGAGTCCCCAGAGGGGGGGGGGGACCATGAATGCTCCCACCTTCCGCCCCTCTCCCGGTGACGACTCGAGCTGCCTGGAATCACTGTCTGACTCTCTTCTTCTTCATTTCTCCAACATTCGCAGCCTTTCCTCTAACTTTCACTCTGTTGAGCACCACCTCTCCTTCTCTAAACCTCACCGTTTTCTAACTGACACTCAGCTGTCTGAGGCAACTGACAGCAGACCCTTTTCTGTATCCTCTTACTTTCTCTACACTCATTTCAGAGCCAAAGGTGGCTGTTGTATACAGATACGCAACAACTTATCTTGCTCTCGTATTCCTGAATTCGATTCTTCTGACGTCTCTACACTCTGGCTTCAGCTTTCTTGTCATTCTCTGACTAAATATATCTGTGCTGTTTACTTATCTCCTAATTCTACTAACAATCAAAAACTCTTTGACTATCTTACTTCTACGATGGAACACATTCTATCCATTTCTCCTTTCTCTGAAATCTCCATTCTAGATTTCAATATTCACCACCACCTTTGGCTTTCCTCATCTTTCACTGATCCACCTTGTGAACAAGCCTACACTTTTTCTATCCTTAATGACCTAGAGCAGCTTGTACAGCACCCTACCCATAACCCTGACTGCCTTGGAGAGAACTCCAACATCCTTGACCTCTTTCTTACAACCAATCCTTCTTCTTACACTGTTAATCTTTTCTCTCCATTGAGCTACTCTGATCACAACCTTATCACCTTAACCTGTTCTATAGCTCTGGTACAGCCTGTGGACCCTCCAAAGAAACATCATCCGTGGCACTTTGGGGCTGAGGATTGGGAAGCCCTCACACAGTACGGTACTTCTTTGATTTTCCCTGGAATAGTTATTACTTCCATGGCCGGGAGGCATATGAGTGTGCCTTGTGCATTACAGAGGATATTCTCGTGGGCATGGAAACATACATTCCTTTCTCATATCCTTTGACTAATGCAAGAAAACCTTGGTTTAATCACGCTTGTTCTAATGCTGTCCGCAACATGGAGAGGGCCTGTAAAAGGTACTGATGCCAACCCATCCCTGAATCACATCTTTTATACGTTTCTGCCCGGAATCGTGCAAAGTCTGTTCTTCGCTCTACTAAAAATAATTTCATATGTACCAAATGCTCTCAACTCTCCAACTCAATTTCTTCCCGCTCCCTCTGGCACCTTGCCATAAACCTTTCTAACAACTTTACCTCATCATCCTTCCCTCCCCTTTTCTACTCTGATGGCTCTGTAGCTATTTCTTCTACCGATAAAGCAGGTCTCTTTGCTCAGACTTTCTCCTCCAATTCCACCTTAGATGATTCCGGTGCTGTTCCTCCATCACTTCCCCCCTCTGACTTTCTCATGGCTGACATTAAAATTTCTTCAGCTGATGTATTTTCTGCCATCACAGGCCTCAATATTAACAAGTTATAAGGGCCTGATGGAGTCCCTCCTGCTGTTCTCAAGAACTGTGCTTCTGTGCTTACACCCTGCCTAGGCAAACTTTTCCGTCTTTGTCAATCAACTTGTACCTTTCCTTCTTGCTGGAAGTTTGCTCTCATTCAGCCAGTCCCAAAGAAGGGTGACCATTCCCAATCCTCTAACTATCGTCCAATTGCTTTAACATCCTATGAATCTAAAAAGTTTGCAAGTCAATTCCTAATAGAAAAATTTTATAGCATCTTTCCTATCACAACCTTCTTTCTGATCGTCAGTATGCTTTCCGTCAGGAGCGCTCCACTGGCGATCTTCTCACCTACCTTTCAGACTCCTGGTCATCCTCCTTTCGGGACTTTGGCGAAGTCTTTGCCATTGCACTTGATATCTCAAAGGCTTTCGATCGAGTCTGGCATAAATCTTTAATTTCCAAACTGCCCTCTTACGGTTTCTATCGTTCTATCTGTGCCTTCATCTATAGCTTCCATTCTGGTCGTTCTATAGCCGCTGTTGTAGACGGCCATCTTTCTTCTCCTATATCTATCAACAGTGGTGTTCCTCAGGGCTGTGTCCTATCACCAACTCTCTTCCTTTTATTCATCAATGACCTTCTAATCTGTACATCTAACCCCATCCACTCATATGCTGATGACTCCACCCTTCATCTTTCCATTCGGTTCCCGTAACGTCCATCTCGGCAGTTACATCAACAAACAAGGGATGAGGCTATGGCACACCTAATGTCTGACTTGACCCATACCCCTGACCCGGATAAAAATAATCTGGTTGTTTTTAATGCATCAAAGACTCAGTTTTTACACCTAACAACCCGACAAACTCTTCCACGGTTATATCCACGAATGTTTGATAATATTCAGCTTAATCCTGCATCATCCTTGAACATGCTTGGGGTTTTATTTACTCGGGACTTATCTAGGAAAGATCTTATATCTCTTGTAAAATCTGTTTCCAAGAGATTAGCTGTGCTAAGCCTACTCCATTCCTTCTTTACCCCTGCACAATTGTTGACTCTATAAAGGGGTTTTATCCACCCCTGTGTGGAGTACAACTTTCATGTGTGGGGAGGCTCTCCACATACAGCTTTCTCAATAGGGTGAAGTCAAAGGCTTCTCGTCTCATTAACTCTCCTCCTCTTACTGACTCCCTTCAACCTCTGTCTCATCGTCGCACTGTTGCAGCTTCATCTCTTTTCTATCGCTACTTCAATGGTCACTGCTCCTCTAAACTGACTGCATGAATTCTTCCACCTCTACGACGTGCCGTAGCACCCGTCTAGCAGCAAACTCTCATCCCTTTTCTGTCCAACTCTCTAATGGAAGACTTAACCGTTACTCCCAGTCCTTCATTTATGCAACAGATCAACTCTGGAACTGTATCCCTCTGCCTGTGTTTCCAGCTTCCTATGATCTCCAGTCTTTCAAACGCAGTGTGTCCGAGCATCTTGAAATGATCGGATCTTTAATTTTGTCTCTCTCTTGTATTTTGTTTTTCTCTTGGAAGGAACAATAATTGCGGCTCGCGGCCTATGGTTCCTTCTTCGCAGAAATAAATAAATAAATAAGTAAATATATATATATATATATATATATATATATATATATATATATATATATATATATATATATACAGACAGGTAAAAAAGTTTAATGACTAATGCGTCCACTTCACACTTAGAGCATGCCCATCACATCATACCTGACGTTCGATTTGAAAGAGAATCATCTATGAGCAGAGATACTTAGCAAAGTTTCTTAACTTAGGAATATTATCCACTACGGCGTTAACATATTATGATGAAAATAGAAGCAAAACATTATAGTCATCTTTTAACCTGAGTATGTGGCGGGATATTAAATTTAGTTTCCATGGCATCGAACTCAGATATGTGCTTATCTGGCTTAATCCAGTATCTTTAGCCAGAGGCCTAAATCCTGGACGGGGTGGTCACAGTTGAATAGCCTCTGTCACCTTGTCCTTCGCAATGAAAAAATCCTCTCTCCAACTCTCACTCTCAACTCATAATGCAAAAAATAACAATCTTGATTACTTTTTCCAGACGTACGAGAGCCCTGAAAACCAACTAACGTACTAGCTCCTTCAATCCGAGGATGTATGTTTACATACGCGATGTGTGTGTGTGTGTGTGTGTGTGTGTGTGTGTGTGTAATAATAATAATAATAATAATAATAATAATAATAATAATAATAATTTCAATTTTGTCATTACAGCTTGTAGCTGAATACACACAAAAGTCCTTTATGTAGTACCCTAACGTAATTGGCTTTTCAGGCTGACCATGGATTCCCCTGAGGAACGCCGGCACACCATCATGCCTTACCTAGGCTAGAGTGAGGCTAGACAAGGGGCGACATTGCCTAATCTTTACCCGCTGAGCTTTGAACCTTTGCGGGTCGTCCGACTCGCCTGCCACAGTGCGCCTTGAGCTACGCTCGACAGGGAAGAGCTCACCTCCCCACACCAGCAGCGCGATCAGAGCAAGGCTCTAACTCTGGCCATTGGGACTGGGAGTCAAATGTTTATCGACATCTCCACTAGTGTGTGTGTGTGTGTGTGTGTGTGTGTGTGTGTGTGTGTGTGTGAACCAAATAGCTCATATAGTTTTTATCCAGTTTTAACCAAACTTGATGGAAGTGTTGGTGGTTAATCAATAAGTAAACCCTTTGTTTTTAAAACATATCAGATGTCAAGGTCACATGGCCTATGTCTAAGTTTGAACTAGCAAGAGCAAATTGAACAGATTTTATCCAATCTGGCCAGACTTGGAGCAAGGGTTGAGGGTAAGAGAGGAATGAAAGGAATAAATTTAAACAACAATCAGTCAGGGGTCAAGGTCACAGGGACAGGTCAAAGTTTGATCCAAGAGTCTGTGTGAACAAAATAACTATAACGCTTCGGCCTGAATGGAACCAGACCTGACTGATGAGCATTACCTAAGGGTTCTATTTTTTGAGAACAGATCGTGTCAAAATCATATGGCATGGCTTTCTAAAAAATTTTTTATTCGATTCAGACCAAACTTTGTGTAAGGGTTTACGTTAAGAAAGCAATGAAGATTCAGTTTTGAGAATTTAAAAAAAAAAGGAGTCAATGTCGCTGGGAAAGGCGTAAAGTCAAGGTCACTATACAAACGCATTCAAACTGTTTTGATTTGACTGAAATGTAGTTGGTGGAAGATTAAAGGTTGGGCAAGTACGAACTACCCCCCTAGGGGTAGGGTTTTTTTTCAAGAATACTCCCCCAGTATCCCTGCTTGTCGTAAAAGGCAACTAAAAGGGTTGGCGGAGGGTTAGTGCCCCTCCCCGGAAAACAACTAACTAAAAAAACAAACAATAAGCCTCGGACAAGGACTGACCAAACGATGACGACCAAGGACCGGACAAAGAACATGGTTATCAGAACGTGGAATGTAAGGGGAGCGAATGATGAGGTGAAAAAGAGAGAGATTGTCCAGGTGCTTGAGGGTGCGAAAGTGGATGTATGTGGAATAACTGAAACAAAATGGAAAGGAGAAAGTGTGAGAGAATGGGAGTATGGATGGGTATATGTGCAGGAGTAGGTGAGAATGAGAGGGCAAAGGAAGGAGTATGTATAGTTGTGAGTAAAAGATGGAAGAAGAGCATAAGACAGTATGGATCAGTTGGGTCAAGGATTGTGTGGGTAAAGTTGAAAGTTGGAATACAAATGTGGGCGATTGTGTGTGTGTATGCGCCAACGCAAGATCGTGCTAGAAGTGTGAGGGAAGAGTTCTGGACAAATGTAGAAGTGTGCATGGAAAAGTTTAAAAGGAATGAGAGAGTGTTTTTGATCGGTGATATGAATGGTAACGTTGGGAATGTGAAGGTGGATGGAATAGTTGGTGAGTGGGGTGTGCCTGCTGAGATAGATGAGATTGGGAGTGCGTTAGTGGACATTTGTGCTGGGAGGGGGTTGGTGATAGCCAATACCCTCTTCAGGCATAAAATGATCCACAGGTATACATAGCGGGTGATGAAAAGGGTGGGTGGTGAACTGAATGAAAGGAAGGCAATGATTGATTATGTGTCTGTGGATGAAAGGATGCGAAGATGTGTAATGGATGCAAGAGCTTGTAGAGGTTGGGGGAGTGGACTTTCTGACCACTACTTGGTGGTGGCCAGAATTAGGATTCAAGTAAGATGGAGGAATAGAAGAAGGGAAAGACGAGAGGAAGGAGTAGTTGCAAGGAGAGTGGAAAGGTTACAAGAGGATGAGAAAAAGGCAGAGTATAAGAGAGAAGTGGAGGAACGATTGGGCAAATATGAATTGGAGCAGATGGGAGACGTGGAAGGTGTGTGTAGGATATTTACAGGAGAAATATGTGCAGCATGTGATGTGGTGTGTGGAAGGAAGAGAAGACGGAGGGGGGTGCAAGGAACAGCGTGGTGGACTGAAGAGGTGAGACAGGCTGTGGCACAAAAGAAGAAAGCATACAATGAATGGATGAGAAATAGGGGCGTGGAAGAAGTTGAGAGGAGGAAGAGAGAGTTATATGTAGAAAGAAAGAGAGAGGTGAAAAGATTAGTAAGAGAGAGTAAGAAGAGAGTGGATGAGGAATTTGGAAGGAATTTGAGTGTAAAGTGGAGGGACTGTAAGAAAATGTTCTGGAAAGAGGTGAAATGAGTAAGACAGGGTGGAAGTGAAGTTAGCAGGGGAGTGAAAGATAAAAATGGTAGATTTTTTTTTTTTTTTATGCGAGGAAGAAGGAACCAAAGGCCATGAGCCCGCAGTAACAGTTCCCTCCAAGAGAAAAACAAAATACAATAGAGAGCCAAATTCAAGATCCGATCATTTTGAGATGCCTGGACACACTACGTTTGAAAGACTGGAGATCATAGGCAGCAGGAAATACAGACAGAGGGAGACAGTTCCAGAGCTGACCTGTTGCATAAATGAAAGACTGGGAGTAACGGTTAACTCTTGCATTAGAGAGTTGGACAGAAAAGGGATGAGAGTTTGCTGCCAGACAGGTGCTACGCGCCCGTCGTAGAGGAGGAGGAATGCAAGCAGACAGTTCAGAGGAGCAGTGACCATTAAAGTAGTGATAGAAAAGAGATAAAGATGCAACAGTGCGGCGAAGAGACAGAGGTTGAAGGGAGTCAGTAAGAGGAGGAGAGTTAATGAGACGAAAAGCCTTTGACTCCACCCTATTGAGAAGAGCTGTATGTGGGGAGCCTTCCCACACATGAGAGTTGTACTCCACACAGGGGCGGATAAAACCCCTGTATAGAGTCAACAATTGTGCAGGGGTAAAGAAAGAGCGGAGTCGGCTTAGCACACCCAATCTCTTGGAAGCAGATTTTACAAGAGATGTAATATGGTCTTTCCAAGATAAGTCCCGAGTAAATGAAACCCCAAGCATGTTCAAGGATGATGCAGGATTACTAGTGGAGAAGGGAGAAAAAGTGAGCAGATGGAGAGAACACTTTAAGGAATTGTTGAACATAGAGGATGGAAGTAAGGCGAGTATAAGTGGCTGGGGAATGGCTGGGAGAAGGAGGGAGGTGAGAAGACAGGAAGAAATCAGTAGGAGAGAAGTTGTGGAAGCAATGAAGAAAGTTAAATCAGGGAAAGCCCCAGGAATTGATGGAGTGTGTGATGAAATGCTGAAGCATGGGGGAGAGATAGTAGTAGAATGGATGTGGAAGATGTGCAGATTGGCCTGGGAGGAAGGTAGAGTCCCAGAGGATTGGAAGTCAGGTGTAATTATTCCCTTGTACAAAGGAAAAGGGGAATAAAAAAAGTGTGTGGTAATCATAGGGGCATTTGTCTTCTTAGTATAATAGGAAAAGTGTATGGTAGGATACTTATTGACAGAGTTAGAGAAAGAACAGAGAAATTAGTTGGAGAAGAACAGGGAGGCTTTAGGAAGGGAAAAGGTTGTGTAGATCAGATATTCATTCTTAGATCTTTAGTGGAAAAGTTTCTAGAGAAGGGAAAGAAGTTGTATGCGGCTTTCATGAATTTGGAGAAAGCATAAGACAGGGTGGATAGACAAGGATTGTGGAAAGTGTTAAGAGTATATGGAGTAGATGGGAAGTTGTTGAATGCTGTGAAGAGTATGTACGATGGTGCGAAGGCTGCAGTGCGTGTGGATGGTGAACTAAGTGAATTTTTCTCTTTGAAAGTTGGGTTGAAACAAGGATGTGCCATGTCTCCATGGTTGTTCAATCTGTACATGGATGGGGTAATAAAAGAGGTACAAGGTAGGGTAGTGGATGTTGGAATGGCCCTGGTGAGAGAGGATAGTGTTTGGAAACTCCCTGTACTATTGTTTGCAGATGATACTGTGTTGTTGAGTGAAGATGAAGGGGAGCTGCAAGGCTTGGTGGATGAGTTTGGGAGAGTGTGTAAGAAACGGAATCTAAAGGTGAATGTAGGGAAGAGTAAAGTGATGGTCTTTGAGAGGGGTGAAGTCAGTGAATGTACAGCGAGGTTGGATGGTGAGGAACTGGAAAATGTGAGTACGTTTAAGTACTTGGGTAATGTGATGAGTAAGGATGGAGGTTTGGAGGGTGAAGTGTTTGAAAGGGTACAACAGGGAAGAAAGGTTGCTGGTTCTTTGAAAGCAGTGATAAGAAACAGGGAAGTGAGCATGGAAGTGAAAAAGTTACTACATGACAGTATTGTGATACCAACTCTAACGTATGGAAGTGAAGCTTGGACGTTGTTGGAAGGACACAAGTCAAGAGTGAGAGCAGTGGAAATGAGTTATTTAAGAGGAGCCTGTGGAGTCACATGGAGAGACAGGCTGACGAATGAGGATATAAAGGAGCGTTGTGGTGTGGATGTGGATGTGATAGGAAGCGTTATGAGGAACACACTGAGGTGGTTTGGCCATGTGGAGAGAATGGAGGGTGAAAGACTGACAAAGAGAGTGTATGTGAGTGAGGTGGAGGGGGAAAGAGGGAGGGGGAGGCCGAGGATGAGATGGAGGGATGGGGTGGAGAGGTATATGAGAGAGGGGGGTGTGAGTTGGAAGCAGGGCAGTGAAATGGTAGGGGACAGGGCGACGTGGAGGCGATTTGTTTGTGGCCACCCCAAACAGGATTGAGGCGTCTGGCAATAGATAGATAGACAGAAAACATACGAAGGCTTTGTTACAGGGTAAAGTCATTATTCAGCCCCCAGACAAGTTCATGGACGCAGGTGTTACACTCTTTGAGTGCTCCTTGCCAAAGTTTATTCTTGCGATGTAGATTTTTTTTTTAATTTCATCTTAAAGATATACTTTCGAACTGACGTGGTTAATTTTAAACTTCATTAACCCTTTCAGTAAGAGAGTCAATTCATAACTTAAATATCGTCTGAAAGGAAAAAATTATAGTGCAAAAAGTCATTGAACTGGTTGAGTAAGAGCATCGGAGACCAGTCTACATGTCATTAGACTGAACGAGTAATAGGAGACCATCCTACATGCTACTGGACTGCATGTGTAAATAGACAGGAGACAACTCTGGATCCCTGTCGTCAATGAGCACAGTATATAAGATCCCTGTGTATGATTATATCGAGGCATAGGTGGGAGGGTTTCCTAATCACGCATGGGTATATCCTACACGTGCCGGGCACCCTCCTAAACACACAAGGGGATGTCCTACAGGTGTCGGACGGTTTCCTAATCATGCAAAGACATGTGCCTGTAAAGTCGATGAGGATTTGCAAGAGAGGAAACACGTTCTGAGGCTAATACCAGGGTACAGAATAGAGCGGTACTGGGAAGCAGCAGGGTGACACGGCAAAGGCGACACCAATATGAAAGGCAAGAGGGAAGAATTAGGAATGGGAAGAAGGAGAGAGGACAGGCATGAGAAGGGAGGGAAGCCAGAGAAGAGACGGGTGACGAGATTAATACCCTGGTACACAGATCTGGATACAAAGGCACGTACCGTTAACGAGGGGCAAAGAACGGTATTCTCGAGAAGCAAAACAGCTTCTTAGTACCTTTTCCTTAGTGATTTATTTCAATACGATACAATAATTTCCTAGTCTATGTTATTTATGCCATTTTTAGGATCGATATACTTTGCATATATATAAAACTTTCACGAGAATGCTAAAGTGTCGTATGAAGAAATATGCTTATGAGAAACATGTCAGGGGGCATCCTTACAGACGAGAATACGGCATGAAGATATGAGGAAAGGCATGAGGAGAACGAAGCATAGGAATGAGGAGAGAGGGAAGAAGGGAGGATGAGGAGAGGAGGGGGAAGGTGGATGAGAATATGGAGAAGGGATATGTATGGAATGTCACGAGGAACAGGGACAGATGAAAAGATGGGAAGTGACAGGAAGGAAAAGAAAGAGGATGAGGAGGTCATTAGGTCAGAGAAATAAATAAGAGAGAAGAAGAGATAGACAAAGATGGGGAAGGAAAACGAGGATGAATAGGAAGTGCAAAGGCAGGTCTTAAGTGGGACGGAGATTTAAAGATAGGAGAGAGAGAGAGAGAGAGAGAGAGAGAGAGAGAGAGACTTAGGACAAGTTAGGGCAAAATGAGTATGGTGGGTAGAACATGATATTCTTGGGTAAAAGTTTTGTCCTTAATTAAATACGATGTGACACGCCAGGCTATTTTCATCAAGTAAAAGATAATGGGCTTAGTAATAAATGTTGACATACGAGTACGTAGAGGCGGCAATATTTCATGAATAATATACTTTTAAGCTTTTTACTTTATGTTGGTGAACGGAGGAATGGGGCGAAATTCTCTCTCTCTCTCTCTCTCTCTCTCTCTCTCTCTCTCTCTCTCTCTCTCTCTCTCTCTCTCTCTCTCAGGTAATCTCGCCGCCAAGCACAAGAAGATGCTGACTCCTTTGATTTACACTTGACAGGTGAGAGAGAGAGAGAGAGAGAGAGAGAGAGAGGAGTAGTACTAGTTGTAGTAGTAGTGGGAGACAAAAACTCTTTGTCGAACCCTAGAGCGCAACAAAGAGTGGTGCAAAATTACTGGAACTGACTGATGGCAGTATAAAGGAACAGCAGAAAGCTGAGGGATGAAAAGTGAGTGTACTGCAAGGAATCGATATATGACTATTAAACTGTGAATAGAGAAGAAAAGTAGTATTATGACAGTCGGTTTGTTTTCATTAGAGGAAAGGGGCCCATTCGCTCAACATGAATATTAGGTCGTGGCCCAGTTAACTTGGCTGAGCCTTGTTATGTGGGAGGAATGAACCTCCTTACTTGAGACTTAAATCTACCCTACCGAATATCACATCAGTCTAGCCTAAGTGTGGAAAGGTATCTTTGTCATGTTATAGTTAACGTACTATGGTTGAAAACAAAGATGATGACTGGGTAGTGGAAGGGTTTGGTAAAAGATGCAGCATTAAGGACACTAACAAGTGTGTGGGATGAACAGGATGTATGGGCATACATCCTTGCAGGCATAGCTAGGTGTATCCCTCTTCCCTACAATTATTGGTCTGGGGGATGCCCGATGTACCGTATTCATCCCTGCAGAGAATTCGTTATCCTGAAAAAATCCAAAGTTAAGCTTATTGCTACCCTCATAGTGCTCACAGTCTTCACATTAGATAAGCAAATATATATATATATATATATATATATATATATATATATATATATATATATATATATATATATATATATATATATATATGTATAGATATAGATAGATAGATATAGATATAGGTATAGATAGATAGATATCATATCATTTCATTCATCATCATTATCCGGACCTCCTTTCCCACCGTAGGACAGGGTGAGGAGCAGCAATGTCCAGACAGCCCAATTTTGCCCACTCCAATGGGCCATGCTTCCATTCACTCATCATTCAAGCCCCCAGAATCCTGGCTGTATCGGATACGCCAAAAACATTCACCACACTCTGTAGCTTCACATAAACGTATCTGATTGAGTAAATCCAGACGCTGCCACATTAAAAAGGGGTGCCAAATCTCTGATCATGCACTTCTCCTCACAACATTCATGCAGCCAGCTCGATTACTTGTCAGTTCCCTAGCCCCACCGACTTCTAAACCTCATCCACCATATCTCTCAACCTTCTCCTTGACCTACCTCGCCTCCTCCCTCCTTCAAATTCGCTCAGGTATATCTTTTTCACCACTCTATTGTTATCCATTCGCTCCACATGACCATACCATCTCAGTACACTCTCTTCGATTCTGGTGTCCACCGACATCCCCAAGCCACATCTTTCACTAATCACATTATGTCGTATCGTATCCACCCTCTGTACTCCACATACATTCCTCAGCAGTCCCATCTCCATTGCTCTTACTCTTGACTTTTCATTTTCATGCCACACCATAGTTTCATACCCATATGTTAAAACTGGCACTAACACTCCTTCATGTGAGCCCCGTGCAGCTGCAACACTCAAGCCTCTGTTTCTTATCAAGGCCTTCATTGCACCAGCTACCTTTCTTCCTTGTGTCACTACTTTCAACTTCTTTTGCACATTTTCCTCTCTTTTCTATCACTCTTCCCAGGTACTTGAACTCTCTCACCAATTCCAGTCTCTCTCCATTCACTGTAACATCGCACTGGGAGTCACCTTCTCTCACAATAACCATCACTTTACTCTTGTCTACATTTACTCACAAGGCATGATGCTCACGGACATCAGCAAAACTCTGCACTAGCCTAGCAAGTTCTTGTCCGGTACTTGCAAGCAGTACTGCATCATCAGCGTACAACAGACTTGAGATATTCCATCCATCACCATTCATTACTAACGCCAACCCCCTCTCCATTACTCGTGTTTTTACTTCTCTCATCACCCTTTCCATACATATATTGAACAACCACAGGGACACCACACAACCTCGTCGCACGTCCACACCGATCGTGAACCATTCACTTACATACCCATTAACCCGTACACATGCTTCTGTACCATCATAAAAACTCTTGAGAGCACCTAGCGCTTACATTCTACACCGTACTTGCACAAAACTTTCCGCAATCCCTCTCTGTTCACTTTGTCATGCTTTTTCCAGATCCATGAAAGCCATAAACACCTTATGGTCTTTCTCACAAGCCTTGTCCACTTTCTGTCTCACTGCAAATATTTGATCCACACATCCTACGCCACTTCTAAAGCCACCCTGTTCATCACTCACTAGGACTTCTGAAGTCTCTCTTACTTTCTCTATAATAATTCTTCCATATTCCTTCCCTGCCACACTCAATAAATTTATGCCACGATAATTCTTGCACTCACTTCGCTCATTTTTATTTTTGTACTGGGTTACAATCGCAGCCTTTTTCCACTCTGCAGGCACAGTTTCACTCATCCATGCCTTCGTACATATCTCCAACAAGCACCTCATTCCACTCTCTCCACTACACTTAAGCATCTCTGCATACGCTTCATCAACCCCAGCTGCTTTCCCATTTTTCAGTTGCTTTACAGCACTCTTCACCTGTGCGAGTATAACGTCTCTCGACACTGCATTCCCTCTCTGCACACCCCCCAAACCAATCATGTTTACAGTGGCTCTGCTCTCTCTACAGTATTTCCATTCATCAGGCTTTCAAAATATTCTTTCCATCTGGTCCTTACTTCATCCCCATTGGTTAAAAATCTACCACCTACATCCTTCACACAATCACATTTCTTTACGCTTTCACTTTTACATTTCCGCACCTCTTTCCAGAATTACTCCCTATTTTTAGAGTAGTTTGCATTCATTTTTCTTCCTAGATTATCATTTACCTCCTTCTTTTTCCTCTTCACTAATCTCTTTACGTGCTTCTTGCTCTCAACATATTCATTTCTTATTTCATTTGAACTCTTGTCCTGTAACCACTCTAGCCACTTCTTCCTCTTTTCCTCCACAGATTTCTTAACCTCTTCATCCCACCATGCCGTACATTTCTTCTTTGTTGTTTCTCTTGCCACACCACACACGGCTTCAGCACTCCTAACTAAGCAATCCCTATATGCATCCCACAGGTTGTCCAGATCCATTTCATTCCAATTCACTGATTCTAACCCCTCTCCTACTTTGTTTCTGTATTCATTTGCCATTTTTTTTATCCTCAGCTTCTCGGCTTTCAGTTTTTCTCCCTGAGTGCACCTCTCTTTCCTAGTCCACCTATACAACAAAGAACGTGGGGAACAAATATTTAAAGAAGATGTGTCATGAAATATCTCCACCCATTTAGTAAATGGCCATAGATGTTCTTGATGGTGCATTGTGGTTTGTGGAAGGTGTGGGTGGGAGTGTACACCCACGCACCAAAGTTTCTGTATCCCCCTCGGTGGATGAAATGGAAACCGGGCTTAGAGAGAGGGCAGGAGAACGAACAACCGTGAGTAGTAGTTTGGTTCCGAGCTGCGAGGCGAATGGTGAGAAACCTAATGAACTTGGATTGGAAACATTTCCATGCTACTCACCTGTCAAACATTATGCATTCGTAACATACACAGCCAGTATTATAACACAGACTACTATGTCATCATGGAGTCCTGGGAAACATGCTTCAGACACAACCCATCTATTGCGGATCCTTATCGTACAAACGAAGCGTCAAGCCAGTTTCACTGCAGCCTAAATCACGGAGGCTACCACTACTTCATTAATAAAATTAAATCCAATACTGGTATAATCAATCCAGAGGAAAATTATGTAATGTGTTGCCATAAACTGTCATGAAGCATTGTTATTCTTAATGTTTATTATAATTATAATGTTAAAATGACTAACTACTAGGAAAAAGAAGAAGTTATATTTATGTCAACATTATGACTATAATAATTAGACATTAAGAATAACAATGCATCATGACAGTTTATGGCAACATATTACATAATTATCTACCAGACTGATTATATCAGTAATGGGATTTTATCAATGAAGTACGATCAGTCACCATAGCAACAAAAAACAATATAAACCTCACCTAGTCCAGTGTTAGCCTCCGTGATGCAGGCCGCAGTGACATTGGCTCGATGCTTCATTTGTATGATGAGGATCCGTAATAGATGGGTTGTGTCTGGAGCATTGTTTCCAGGGCTCCATGATAACATAATTATCTATGTTATAATATTGGCTGTGTATGTTACGAATGGAGCCTCTGTGGTACAATGGTAGAGTGTGAGTTTCGTACACGGGTGAGCCAGGGTTCGCGCCCCGCTAAGGTAATAAACTTTGGGAGTGTTCACTCTGCCACGTACTGCATTGGCGGACACAAGGGGTGCTGTGGTTGAACCAATGTCGCTTACTATAAAGTATGCTTGCACCCAGTCGGCTTGCGCGGGCTGATTTCACTTAGTTCACAGACACACACATCCAAAGCCACTCCAACATTACAGTTACACTTACAAACACTTCTCACCCTACATAAAATCTCTACCAGACAGCCTAAGCCACTTGGTAGAGATACATTGGCTGGATCGTCCCGACTTCGGTCGGGATAGGCCGGTCCTGCAGTGGATACTCAAACGGCTGATGATGATGATGATGATGTTACGAATGTATAATGTTTGGCAGGTGAACAACATGGAAATGTTTCAAATCCAAGTACATTAGGTTTCTCACTATCCGCCTTGTAGCTCGGAACCAAAAAGCCATTCATGGTTGTCCGTTCGTTTACCCTTTCTCTTATCCTGACTTCCACTTCCTTCCACCGAGGGGAGGGTACAGAAACTTTGGTGCGTGGGTGTACTTTGGCAGCTTTCCTTGTCAGTTAGGCTTGGATGAACTGTATCACATCCTTCTCACCAGTTTATTCCTGTACATGGCACAATACTGTTATACATGCTCTTCACCAGCTCGTAACTGGAAGATACTTATACTTGGGCTGATCAGACTCTTGGAAAAAGATTATTTCCTTTTATTCGCAGTTCACCCAAAACTGGGAACCTGTACTGTTGGTCATATTCTAGGGGAAGATATGAACTTAGAAATAAACGGCTGTTTCAGTTGATGATCCTCGTGTAATCGATAGGCGTTAAGCTAATTGTTCTACTTTTCCTTATTCATTATCTATGCACACCGTGTCAACATCCAAAATGCATAAATAACATACAAAGTATTACACAGGTGTAGTACAGAATGTAGTCCACTAATATATGAGATGTAAAGAACAAATTAGGGCCTGGACGGTCAGAGTCCTAACAAAGAACATAATGGTTCAGGGTCAACTGGACGACAGCCAACTGGGCGATTAGACAACTGGGCGATAGCCAACTGGATTAAAGGACAACTGGACGACAGGCAACTGGGCGATAAGACAACTGGGCAACAGCCAATTAGGCAAATGGACAACTGGGTGAAAGACAACTAAAGGAAAGCACAACTGGGTAACAGGCAACTGAACTTATGATCCACTGGACAATACCAACAAGTATAACACTCGGACTCCTATGACTCACTTTCAGTTGAATAAGATTGCCTGGCCTTAGTGAGAGAGAGAGAGAGAGAGAGAGAGAGAGAGAGAGAGAGACTCCGACAGTCATATTCTTACATAAACATACACACTCACTCCCATTTCCCCTCCCCAGACCTGTGTGTGTGTGTGTGTGTGTGTGTGTAAATCGTGCAGTAATGTGTGCGAGGACTGGAGCAGCGAGCTAACAAGACGTGGTAAGAAGCGAGGAAAAACACAACTGGAAAGAAGTCAGCCAGAGTTTCCTGCGACCCCGAGTTTGTGCAACGAACTTAACGAATGTCCAGGATAAACAAGTCTAAATAGCGGGTTACCTTTACCAGATATCTTTTTCCTGGTAGTATTTTTCACTGAATTATTTTGCCAAGTTTGTGTGTGGTCGGTTTGCAAGATACATACTGTAAGTCTCCATGAAAGGTTGCCAGTATCAGGAATCGTTTTGTTCTTTGCATTTATCACATTAATGTTTACTCAGCTTTATGTGGTGCGTGACAACTACAGGCATATCCGTGAAAAGTATAAATAAGCAATGTTAAGCGTTATTTTAATGTATGAGGGTTGTAAAGATGAAGCCTCAGTTCCCTGCGTGTTTTTTTCTATCTGTGTTTCTTCTCCATCCATTCACTCGATGTAGTGCTGCTCTCGGGTGTCTGTCCTTTCCTTTCATCTCTCCATTCCTTCCCTCTTCTGTCTTTCTTGACTTCATTCTTTCCTCGTCCTTCTGCCTGTGGGTGACTTTACACTCCCTCTTTTGTCATTCTTTCATTCTTTCCTCTTCCTTCTGCCTATGGGTGACTCTACACTGAGTGATAAGCCTAATGGTTTCCTGTACACCAGGAAACCATTTACTACGCTGTTTGGTAACCATATAACCAAATTATGGCACCTGGTGGTTTAGTGGGTAATTACAGCACTTCAATCGGATTGAGCAGGTGAAGGTTTATATCCAAGGAATGGTTGGGGTTATTACTCATATAATGTCACTCAGGGATGAGTAAGGTGGTCACTTTCATCTTAAATGTCAGGACCACATTGCCTAGCCCCGGGCTTCTACGCTTCTCATGGGGCAACGTAGAATTGGATGATGGATGGATGGATGGATAATTTCTTTTCTTTTCTTTTCCTTTTTTTTCCTTTTTTTTTTTTTTTTTTTAACTCATTCTAACTGGAATACCATGCGTGTGCTGTCGCAACGTGTTTTTCGGTTATTTACTTCAGCACTCATTACCACCGCCCATACCAATTTAACTCTTTGTCATTATGCACCCAGTAGCACACCTGGAGACCTGAGTTTAATATCAACTATTGCGGGTAGTATTCAGCGGGAAGGATTGCAACTTGGCAAATATCGATCGTCTGCCTTACTGATGCTAGTCTACTCAACAGAAATTAATTATAAGCCGTCTTCGTATTCTTCCTCGTATAAATCTCATTCTTCTCTTCTGTCTGCTCATCTTCGTCCCCTTCCTCCGCCTCGTATTTCTTCTTATTCTTCTTCTTCTGTATTCCCGTGTGAATCAGTTAGTTCTTGCATGATTGCACTGGTTTATCTATCTATCTCTAACCAGACGCCTAAATCCTATAAGGGGTGGCCACAAACAAATCGCCTTCATGTCGCCCTGTCCTCCGCCATTCCGCTGTCCTTTCCCCAGCCCACACTCTTCTTTCTCATATACCTATCCACTCCATCCCTCCATCTCTTCCTCGGTCTCCCCCTCGCTCCCCCCCCCCTCCACCTATCTTATATACACTCCTCACGTTTGTCTCTCGCTCTCCATCCTCTCCATATGGCCAAACCCTAAGTCTACTAATACCAAGTCGGATCACTTCCATCTAAAACGGGTCCAAGCTGGGCAGGGGGCGGAGCATCGGAGTGACGTCAGCTTGCACGAAGCCCAAGTTCAGTTGACGCCTGGCCGTGATGGTGGGTGGACGTATGTTGCACTCTCCAGATCATGACACATTTTCAGTCCGAAGCGAGGGAAGGGACTGAAATGTGTTAGGGAAGGTATGGGGGTGTGAGGGAACCTACTTCAATGTTATACGGTTACACAAGTCCACACTTCTTCCCCTTCTTCGTTTTCCCTTATTATAAATGTTTAATTTGAGTCTGCCCTTTTATACATTTTCTGTTACTTAATCCAACTGACGTCACACACAAGCCACGCCTCCCTGCCCACTGAGGGAAAGTGAACCGACTTGGTATTACTAGACTTAGGCCAAACCATTTCACCGTATTTCGCCTAACGTTTTCTATCACATCCACATCCACACCACATTGCACCTTCATTTCCTAGTTTTGTCAGTCCATCACTCCATGTAACTACTCTATCAATAATTTATTTATTTGCCATGTTATGCTTCCTTGCCATATTTTCCTCATTTGTTCTTTGTCTTCAGTATTTCCTGGAGTGTTGGATCTCTCACTAATTGGTAAATTTGGTCATTTACTGTCTAGTTCTGTATTCCCTCAGCAGGAGAGTAGGGTCCTGGTGCTGGCATATTTAATCCGGGTATTTTTGGCAAAACTGTGAAGTAGTCTCTTATGTGAGCAATAAATCCCAGCCATCACTCGGATATAAACCTTTATGGGCCACATCTGGTTTGAGCACCATCATCCTCTATATCACCAGGCTTTCATTCGTTTATCTGTTTACGATTCAACGTAGAAATTGGTTTCCTGGGCTACAGGTAACATTTTAACTCGTCCTTCACTATAGTCACCCAGAGGTAGTTTTAAGTGAAAGATAATAACAAAACTGAAATATAATAAACCGTTCACTTCAATAATACTTTTTAAAAAATATATTCTTGTTATAATTTCACTGACATCATGAGAGCAGCTTAGAGCAAAGTTAAGTGACGATTCTGTATAAGTCCTTCAGTTCGACCACTATTTCTTTAGCTAAATAAAATCGTTTAGAAATAGCAAGAATATAATAAAAAGATGTCTTCCTATGGTATAATTATATTGGATGGCCACAAAAAACACGAAAGGCTCAAGGTATAGAAAATTATCATAAGCATATCTGATATATCTGATCATATTTCCACTCCTGTTTTATTTAACTGTCTCCTTTAAGCACTTTCCCGTCACATAATGGATTCCCTGAAACTTACCAAAACCGTTCACATTCATTATTTCCATTTCGAAAAGCAGAATACTTCAGTATCGCGGACAGCTGCGTCCCAGTGCTTAAAAAAAAAAAAATAAATAAAAAAAAATAGCTTACACAAAAATTGAGAAAGTGATACATGATGCAGCTCGTAATGGAAAAAAAAATGCATTGTTTTGGAAAAGTCATTGTGCATTAGGAAATTAAAAATGTAGCAGTGTGAGCAGGGCTTGTGAAATGCAGAAGCGTGAAGTGTGACGAGGTGCGGTAGATAAAGTGTGGTAGTGTGGCGGGACAGTGGGAGGTGTGACTGAATCTGGGAGCTTCAGGTGTGACTCTGTGTTCTGTAACAGTGTGAAGGATGACTGTGAAGTTTGGCAGTAAGAGATATGACTTCATGATGTGTAGCAGACTGGGGTGTGTTTGTGTGTGTGTGTGTGTGTTTTTTATTCAGGGTGTGTTGTGTTCTGCATGCTGACGCTGTGAGTTGTGTGAGAACGAGATATATCAGTGTGGACTGTGGTAGTGTGAGGTATGACCAAGTGGTGTAGCACTATGGTGTGACCATGTGAGGTGTGGCAGTGTGTTGTGCGGCAGTTTGTGGTTTGGTAGAGTATGATGTTGTAGTGTATGGAAAGCAGCGTGTAATGTGGCAGCGTGTGGTGTGGCTGTGTGTAGTTTGGTAGTTTGAGGTGCGGTAGCAGCAGTGTGGTGTGACGTGAGGTATGTCAATATGAAATGTAACTCTATGAGGTTTAAATATATATGGTGTGGTGTGATGGTGTTAGGAGTTACAGTAAAGTGTGCAGTCGAGTGAGGCATGAGTGTGTAATGTGGGACATTGTGTTGCGGGGTAGTGTGTGGTGTAGAGACAAATGTGTCACTCTGAGATGTGACTAACAAACGTGTGGTGTCCCAGCGGGAGAATCAACAGTGCGTGGTGTGACTGCTAAGCATGAGTGTTAGTGTAGCAGTACCCGTTATGAATGAAGTATGACAGTGTGAGAGTCAGGTGTGAGAGTGACTGGGGTTTGGCAGTGTAACAAGTACGATATGGCAGTGGGGATAGTATGTGAGGAGTGACAGTGTTGTTTGTTAATGAGGTGTGGCAGCATAAGATGACAGCAGTGTGAGGTGACTGAAGTATGGTAGTGTGAGATGTAGAAAAACGTTGCCGTTCAGTTACATATTCGCTAATTTACAACATGGCACGACCAGATCTCTCAAGAGGAAAATAATAATGTAACATGAAATGTACTTGAATATTTTATGCACACACACACACACACACACACACACACACACTGCGAGCAAGAGAGCGGTGCTGAAAGATCGACAATAAAGCAGATATGAAAAGACTAAGCCAAAAAAGTTGGAGACATTTCCAAACTCTGGATATTATGCGGAGAAAGATGAAGTTGTGAGATGCCGTAATATGAATATAATGTAGATGTGCAGTTTCTTCTTATGCATGAGAGAAACACAGACACTGCATATCCAAGCCTGAGAAATGCCTGTCGATATGAAAAAACAACAACAACAACAACAACAACAACATAATATTACTGTCATAAAAGAAGCTAGTATCCCGGTGTAAAAGCAACATGATCGCAGTGGTGGCTTATATAGCCTAAATGAAATATATTACAGAGAGTATAAGAAGTATAACGAGTTTCAGCCCGAGCGTGATGTTCAGTGTGTTATCTGGATTTTTTTTTTTTTTTTTTTTTTTTTTATGCGAGGAAGAAGGAACCAAAGGCCATGAGCCCGCAGTAACAGTTCCCTCCAAGAGAAAAACAAAATACAATAGAGAGCCAAATTCAAGATCCGATCATTTTGAGATGCCTGGACACACTGCGTTTGAAAGACTGGAGATCATAGGCAGGAGGAAATACAGACAGAGGGAGACAGTTCCAGAGCTGACCTGTTGCATGAATGAAAGACTGGGAGTAACGGTTAACTCTTGCATTAGAGAGTTGGACAGAAAAGGGATGAGAGTTTGCTGCCAGACGGGTGCTACGCGCCCGTCGTAGAGGTGGAGGAATGCAAGCAGACAGTTCAGAGGAGCAGTGACCATTAAAGTAGCGATAGAAAAGAGATAAAGATGCAACAGTGCGGCGAAGAGACAGAGGTTGAAGGGAGTCAGTAAGAGGAGGAGAGTTAATGAGACGAAAAGCCTTTGACTCCACCCTATTGAGAAGAGCTGTATGTGGGGAGCCTCCCCACACATGAGAGTTGTACTCCACACAGGGGCGGATAAAACCCTGTATAGAGTCAACAATTGTGCAGGGGTAAAGAAAAGAGCGGAGTCGGCTTAGCACACCCAATCTCTTGGAAGCAGATTTTACAAGAGATGCAATATGATCTTTCCAAGATAAGTCCCGAGTAAATGAAACCCCAAGCATGTTCAAGGATGATGCAGGATTAATCTGAATATTATTAAACATTAGTGGGTATACCTGTGGAAGATTTTGTCGGGTTGATAGGTGTAAGAACTGAGTCTTAGAAGCATTAAAGACAACCATATTATTTTTACCCCAGTCAGAGATATGAGCCAAGTCAGACATTAGGTGTGCCATAGCCTCATCCCTTGTTTCTTGAAGTAACTGTTGAGATGGGCGTTGCGGGAACCGAATGGAAAGGTGAAGGGTGGAGTCATCAGCGTATGAGTGGATAGAGTTAGATGTACAGCTTAGAAGATCATTGATGAATAAAAGGAAGAGAGTTGGTGATAGGACAGAGCCCTGAGGAACACCACTGTTGATAGATCTAGGAGAAGAACGATGGCCGTCTACGACAGCAGCTATAGAACGACCAGAAAGGAAGCTAGCGATGAAGGTACAGATAGAAGGATAGAAACCGTAGGAGGGCAGTTTGGAAATTAAAGATTTATGCCAGACTCGATCGAAAGCCTTTGAGATGTCAAGTGCAATGGCAAAGCTTTCGCCAAAGTCCCGAAAGGAGGATGACCAGGAGTCTGAAAGGTAGGTGAGAAGATCGCCAGTGGAGCGTCCCTGACGGAACCCATACTGACGATCGGAAAGAAGGTTGTGATAGGAAAGATGCCTTAAAATTTTTTATTAAGAATTGACTCGAAAACTTTTGAAATACAGGACGTTAAAGCAATTGGACGATAGTTGGAGGGTTGGGAGTGGTCACCCTTCTTTGGGACTGGCTGAATGAGAGCAAACTTCCAGCAAGAAGGAAAGGTACAAGTTGACAGACAAAGGCGAAATAGTTTGCCTAGGCAGGGTGTAAGCACAGAAGCACAGTTTTTGAGAACAACAGGAGGGACCCCATCAGGCCCATATGCCTTGTTAGTACTGAGGCCAGTAATGGCAGAAAATACATCAACTGAAGAAATTTTAATGTCAGCCATGAGGAAGTCAGAGGGGGGGAAGTGATGGAGGAACAGCACCGGAATCGTCTAAGGTGGAATTGGAGGAGAAAGTCTGTGCAAAGAGATCTGCTTTATCAGTAGAAGAAATAGCTACAGAACCATCAGAGTAGAAAAGAGGAGGGAAGGATGATGAGGTAAAGTTGTTAGAAAGATTTTTGGCAAGGTGCCAGAAGGAGCGGGAAGAATTCGAGTTGGAGAGTTGAGAGTATTTAGTATGGATGAAATTATTTTTAGTAGAGCGAAGAACAGACTTAGCACGATTCCGGGCAGAAACGTAAAGATTATGTGATTCAGGGGTGGGTTGGCTCCGGTACCTTTTGTAGGCCTTCTCCTTGTTGCGGACAGCATTAGAACAAGCGTGATTAAACCAAGGCTTTCTTGCGTTAGTCAAAGGATATGAGAAAGGAATGTATGCTTCCATGCCCGAGAGAATAACCTCCGTAATGCGCAAGGCACACTCAGATGGCTCACGGCCATGGAAGCAATAATCATTCCAGGGAAAATCAAAGAAGTACTGCCTGAGGGCCTCCCAGTCCGCAGCTCCAAAATGCCAGAGACGACGTTTCCCTGGAGGGTCCGCAGGCCGTACTGGAGTGATAGGACAGGTTAAGGTAATAAGGTTGTGATCGGAGGAGCCCAACGGAGAGAAAAGATTAACAGAGTAAGCTGAAGGATTAGTTGTGAGGAAGAGGTCAAGTATGTTGGAGCTCTCTCCAAGGCGGTCAGGGATACGGGTAGGGTGCTGTACAAGCTGCTCTAGGTCATTAAGGATAGAAAAGATGTAGGCTTGTTCACCAGGTGGATCCGTGAAAGGAGAGGAGAGCCAAAGGTGGTGGTGAACATTGAAATCTCCAAGAATGGAGATTTCAGAGAAAGGAGAAATGGACAGAATGTGTTCCATCGTAGAAGTAAGATAGTCGAAGAATTTTTGATAATCAGTAGAATTAGGGGATAAGTAAACAGCACAGATATATTTAGTCAGAGAATGACAGGAAAGCCG
Organism: Coenobita brevimanus; assembly: GCF_032717465.1. Taxonomy (NCBI): domain Eukaryota; kingdom Metazoa; phylum Arthropoda; class Malacostraca; order Decapoda; family Coenobitidae; genus Coenobita; species Coenobita brevimanus. Next base: position 4,754,989 of record NC_136988.1, on the reverse strand, counting down.
AAGCCAGAGAGTGGAGAATTCAGAAGAATCTAGTTCAGGAACACGAGAGCAAGATAAGTCGTTGCGTATGTATACACAACAGCCACCTTTGGCTTTGAAATGAGTATAGAGAAAGTAGGAGGATACAGAAAAGGGTTTGCTGTCAGTTGCCTCAGACAGCTGAGTCTCCGTTAGAAAAAGAAGGTGAGGTTTAGAGGAGGAGAGGTGGTGCTCAACAGAGCGAAAGTTAGATGAAAGGCCGCGAATGTTGCAGAAATGAAGAAGAAGAGAGTCAGACAGTGGTTCCAGGCACCTCGAGCCGTCACCGGGAGAGGGGCAGATGGCGGGGGCATTTATGGTCCCCTCCCCTGGGGACTCCGAGGCTAGGTGAATTGACGCCATTTTGGTAAATTTTGAATAGGAAGTGTAGTGTGTACTGTGCATGTAGTTTGGTGAAGATAGATAGAGAAATTTGTACTGGAGAGCATGCTGGCCTACTCTCTGTGTAACTGAGACACTGAAAAAGTTCAGCAAAGGGGGATGGTCAGGAACTAGTCCTGAGGGCTGATGAAATGGGAGCTCCAGCACTCTCTGTCATCAGCTTTCCATCCACCTCGGGAGTACTGCCCTGCTCGACTGGTGCTACAGTCTACTCCAACTCATGCATCCCATTATCACTCTGGTCTTTGCAAAATATTACCTGCTGATATCTGATCTACATTGACCTGAGATGGAATTAGTATCAGTATATATGTTAGCGGATGGGAGCCTATTCTGCAACATGTACTAAGATATCAAAGTGATATCTATCCCAATTCCCTTATTTTGTATCTTTTTTAAGTTCTGAAGGAGGGCATCTAAAAGAGTGAAAAATTAATATAGTGGAAGACACTGTCAACGAACCAGACGAACTGACCCGAAAAGTTTTGTGGAAATCCATTTGCTCACTTTCCTCTATTACTGACAATATTATTTTGGAAAGGGTCTGACCGTCCAGGAATCATTGGCAGGGTGGTCTCGCTCAAATATCGCGTTATGGATAGCTCAGTTTACAACATGTACTAAGATATCAAAGTCATGGCCGCACTTCTTTCACTGTTTCTCTGAGTTTTTGATTTGATGAACGGGGCTGACCCCCTCTAATAATTATGGCTGGAAAAATGTATATAGTGGAGGACCATCGGGGTAACCAGACTAACACATCTTGGATGATTCATCCAGATCCATCAAATAGCCTTGAAAATGTTAATGTTACAGATACCCGGACAAATGGACACACAAAAACACAAGCTGAATCTCGCGCAACAGTATAGTAGATGAGTTGCTGAAAAATATATTAGATCACCACTGACGATATTTATAGTTCGTCAAGTTATGGTATTCGGGATATGATTTAGAGTACCATTAATATTCTGTGTTTTCTTCTTCCATATTAATAATATGAATATATTTTGTTTATTCATATCTGGTGTTTTATTAAATGTAGCTATAATTATGTTTTAATTAGTTTATATAATTATATATCAACAAGGCTACTCCGAGTTGCTGGGCCAAGGAGGCGAACACTCTAATCCTATTTGTTCTAGTTCAGTCGCTCTTTCTACTGCAGAAGAGCCATGTACCTCTTATGTTTCTGAGGAGGGATTAGGCTATAAGAGGTCCAGGAACTTTCTATTTCAGCTTTCACAGATTTCATCCCTACGTGTCAAGTGGGGTTGGTGGAGGGTTAGTGCCCCTCCCTGTAAAACAATTAACTTTAAGCCGTTGGCCACCCCGTTTGGGATACATGGCGTCTTGCAATGAATGAATGAAATTTGTGCGAACTTCTTTACTATTTCCGGTGACCTCAAATGACCTTGGTCAACCACACATAGCCTATGTCCGGACTTGAGGTCATGTGAGATTGGGCTTCTGGGTCCAGTCTTTCGAGCTTGTATTATAAGTGACCTCAAATGACCTCCGACCAGTGACCTCAAATGACCTCGGAGGTCAACTTCACATAGCCTATGTCGGAATTGGAGGTCATGTGAGTCCCCATGCCAATAACTGGGCTGCAGGGGTACCCGACGTTGCCCGGTCCGGAAAGGTGAACCTTCTACCGATGACCTCAAATGATCCATATCTGAATTTTGACCACCTAAAACCATCCTTGGGCCACCCTGAGTCAGAATATATATGGATCTGACGGTCACTGGACCTTGGTTTGGGCGTAATTCAAGAACAAGCAGACAAACAAACAACATGGCTCTTTTATATATTCATAGATTCGGGTACGGTAGGACGTTGGTGGGTTGAAATTAAGATATGTAATTTGTAAGTTGAGGAGGTTAACTGTAGTAGGTGGTGGCGACCATCATCCATCCGCTTGATGTAGTGCTCCTTACTTCTTTCTTCACCGATGTAACTATTTTTTTTTTTTTTTTGGCTGCCCTCCTCTCTCCCTGTTTCTCCCATGTTTCCTGTCACTTTTTATTACACTTCTCTCCTCTTCAGGCAGCTTTCATTGAGTGACAAGCCTAATGGTTTCCTGTAAGCCAGGAGACTTTATAACGCTGGGTGGTAGCCATATAACCAACCCATGCGTGTTCCCTACGTATCGACAAGAGGAGTGGCGGAGTGTTAGTGCCCTTCCTCGTAAAACAACTAACTCAAATGTCTAATGGCCACTTCTTACGTTTTGGTGTTTGGCAATAGTTAGGCAGATAGATTTGGTGGCTGGATCAGCCGAGGAGTGATGGCTGAGTGACAGCCATACCTGATGGGGAAGCTGGCACCCCCTGTTCGCTACTGTGATTCGTGGTTGAGTTCAGTTGTGCTTGGATGTTATGGATATCTTGGAGAATCATGAGGTATGTTAACACCATTTATCTTTAATCATAACGTAATGACTTGTTAAGATTAGTAATAGGAGTGACGATATTTCATTCTCCAGTTATTCAGAGCCTGATCTGCAGACATATGGCCGGGGCATATATAGTAGGTGAATTTGGGAATTTCGTTAATTGCCTGTATATGGCTTTGGCCTAAGGCTGTATCTGCGGTTTCGAGATCTGAGTGGTCTGAGTGGCAAGAGGTTCCATGTAAGTTTATGTTTATGATGTTTACTTGTACAGATGATTGCAGTAAGACTGTGCAGTGATTAATGTTGGCTTGTTAGGTATTCAAGTTGTATTTATCTTGTCAGGGCATGCAATTAATACTGAATTTATTTCATTTTTGAAGATACTTGTTGAACGATTAAAGTCAGTGATATGGAGTTTAGAGATACTGTATTGATTTATTTATTGCGTATTTCAGATGAAGCATATGTGATTCTAGACACCCATCCTATAAGACATACCCTGCAATGTGTTAGGTAATAACTTATTTGGTTTAATGTTATTGTTTTCATACCAAATAGTGTTTGTATAAAATTCGCAAGTTGAATCATCTTTAATAAAGTGACAGCAACCTGTCTGTTCATTTCAACGGGGTTACCTTACGGATACCACTTTGCTTCGCATGAATGATCATCATAAACTAGAAGCACACTAAAATCACACATTGATAACAAAAAACAAACAAACAAACAATAAAAGATTTCGGCAAAAATTTCATTAACTCTGTAAGGGAGGTCTGTCCTCAGTAAACTATACACGACCACCTTTACATCTGCCATCACATGATAAATACACTTCCCTGAGTAGAGGATAAAGCAACCGATCCAATACCTTCATACCTCTCATCAATAACTTCATCACCCAGCGTACTTTCAGTGATCAGTGTTTTCAGTAAATTTACAAAATAATTAGAATTAAGTTTTGTTTACCTGATCACCTCAATATTCTTTCTGAGGCAACAGCAATTGTGTGTATAGGGTGAGTTGCCGACTATGATACCCTCCTGGTTCATAGGAGTGATAAACTGAAAACCATTAATGAAAAAGAAAACGAGAGAAAAGTATGATAATTGAAATGAAAGAAATGCAGAGAGAGAGAGAGAGAGAGAGAGAGAGAGAGGTTAAGAAATTAGAACAAAACTATAGAATAAAAATATGACAGGAAAAACGATGGCAAAAACCAGAGAGAAATGAGTGGTACTTAAGAAAACAATTCCGGAAATGCTTGCAAGCAAAGAAAAAAGTATCTCAGTATAAGTAAATGAAGTATTTATGATGGTCGGGCAAACTTATATTTAACTTCAGCTAACGCCAAATGATTTAATACAGCCAAGAGTGAAGGAAAAAAATTAAAGTGATATTGGAAAACTCAACGCTCGCTTTGTTTGCACAGCTCTGATATTTAAACCCAGCAGATGATTTAAAGCAACCAAGAGGCGTTTAAAGATAATGTCATCCCTTGTTTGGTGGTGCCAGGAGGAAGTAAGACATATATGATGATGATGATGAGTCGCAGAAGCCTAATAATGTTGAGAAAAATGCAGAAACTCGAAAGAAATATAAGGAAATAGCACACACACACACACACACACACACACACACACACACACACACACACACAGAAAGAGAGAGAGAGAGAGAGAGAGAGAGAGAGAGAGGACGTAAAAAGGAAAACAGATGATTGGTGGCACAGTGAGTGGGTTAGAGCACTCCAGGCAGACGTGGCTCATAAAGGGAGTAAAATACTGCAAGAAGTGGCTGGGGATTATTGCCCACATAAGGCCATTGAGGGAAGGATGAAATTGGGACTCATTTTTGTTTAAGCGAAATGAGCAGCCTGATACTGCAATAAAGGCTCGAATGACAGACTAAAAAAAAAAAAAAACAATAAAGAGAGAGAGAGAGAGAGAGAGAGAGAGAGAAGGATGAGGAAGGGTGAGAAAACTTTAAACAGCAAGTTTGCGAAATGTTGGATGACTTTCAACTCAGTGTATTAAACAAGAGATATGTGAAGGTAGACTGATGAAATAACGTCATCATTACGACGAAATATTTTTACCTGCATCATAACCCATTCAGTCCGTTCATATTTTTATGTGTTCCTGCTGAATGATTTTATTGAGATCAATTAGGAGGTCTGTTGGTGAAGAGGTAAATGATTGGTATATTAATTTCCTACAGTCAAAACAATTCTCTGTGCTTCATGGCACCATCTGGAATTACTAAGAAAATTAATAGCTTCATCATACTACTACAAGTATAAGAGAGAGAGATGTGTTTATGCCGACCTTCTTGTGTATGTTCGTATTGTATTTCTGCTGGGAGAACAGCTCTAAGCTCAGCCATTGTTAAACCGATTCCTGCCAGAAAGAAAATGCAAGAAAACTTGAAGCAATATAAAGGAGAAGGAAGTGAATGATAAAGTGTTTTACACATAAGATGATGAAAAGTTAGATACAGAAGAGGACTGAAATTTAAGGAAAACAGAAGGCCGAAAAATTAAATAATATAAAAAAAAGGACGAGGTAGTAATGGCAATGATAGTTGAAGAAAGAGGAGGGAATGAAGAAAAAAAAAGACACGTAGGAAGATAAAGATATGAAAGGAAAGGAAAACAAGGAAGTAAAACATTATAGAACATGCAGAATGAGAAAGTGAGGATCTTAGAGACAGACAAATTTAGATAGATGTTAGATAGACAGACATAATAGTTGGAGAGATGCACAGAAGATAGCGGCATAAATATAGTCAGATAGATATAAACAGAGATACATGTATGGAAACTGATATAGACAAATATACTCAGATATATGAATAGATATAAACAGAGATATAGAGATTATATTTACAGATGTACACAGATATAGTTAGGTGTACAGTAGAGAGAGAGAGAGACAGAAGGAGAATTGGTCAAAGACAGACACATAGATAGGTAGACAAACACAGAGATGGATATAGAGAGATAGAGTACATACAGGTAGAGAGAGAGAGAGAGAGAGAGAGATACAGTATATAGATATAGATATAGAGAGATAGATATACAGTTTATATCTATATATATATATATATATATATATATATATATATATATATATATATATATTATTGCCAGAAGCCTTAATCCCATACGGGGTGGCCACAAACAAATAGCCACCATGTCGCCCTTCCCCCCCCTCCCTTTCACTGTCCTACTCCCAGCTCACACACCCCTCTCTCATATACCTATCCACTCCATCCCTTCATCTCATCCTTGGCCTCCCCCTCCATCTCATTCACGTACACCTTCCTCGTCAGTTTCTCACTCTCCATCCTTTCCACATGGCCAAACCACCTCAGTGTGTTTCTCCTAACGCTTCCTATCACATCCACATCCACACCACAACGCTGCTTCACATCCTCATTTGCCAGTCTGTCTCTCCATGTGACTCCACATGCCCCTCTGAAATAACTCATTTCCACTGCTCTCATTCTTGACTTGTGTCCCTCCAACAAGGTCCAAGCTTCACTTCCGTACGTTAGAGCTGGTACCACAATACTGTCATGTAATAACTTTTTCACTTCAATGCTCCCTCCCCTTTTTTTTATCACTGCTTTCAAGGAACCAGCAACTTTTCTTCCTTGTAGTACCCTTTCAAGCACTTCACCCTCCAAACTTCCATCCTTGCTCATCACACTACCCAAGTACTTAAACGTACTCACATTTTCCATTTCTTTACCATCCAGCCTCACTGTGCATTCACTGACTTCACTTCTCTAGAAGACCATAACTTTACTCTCCCTATGTTCACCTTAAGAGTCCGTTTCTTATACACTCTCCCAAACTCATCCACGAAGCCTTGCAGCTCCCCTTCATCTTCACTTAACAACACAGTATCGTCTGCAAACAACAGTACAGGGAGTTTCCAAACACTGCCCTCTCTCATTAGGGCCACTCCAACATCCACTGCCCTACCTTGTATCTCTTTTATAACCCCATCCATGTACAGATTGAACAACCATGTAGACATGACACATCCCTGTTTCAACCCAACCTTCAAATAGAAAAATTCACTCAGTTCATTATCCATATGCACTACAGCCTTAGCACCGTCATACATACTCTTCTCGGCATTCAACAACTTCCTGTCTACTCCATATATTCTTAATACTTTCCACAATCCATGTCTGTCCACCCTGTCATATCCATCCATCCATTGCCAGACGCCATGTATCCCAAACGGGGTGGTCAAGGGCTTAGAGGTGATTGTTTTACAGTGAGGGGCACTAATCCTCCACCAACCCCACTTAACACGTAGGGATGCCAACAGCATCTGGTGTTCCCAGGCGGTCACCCATCCAAGTACTAACCAGACCCAACGTTGCTTAACTTCGCTGACCGGACGGGAAGCGGTGTACTCAACCTGGCATGGCCGTTGGCATATGCTTTCTCCAAATCTATGAAGGCCCCATACAACTATTCTCCCTTCTCTAGAAACTTTTCCACTAAAGTTCTGAGATTGAATATCGGATCTACACAACCTCTTCCCCTACTAAATCCTCCCTGCTCCTCTCCAACTAATTCCTCAGTTATTTCCCTATTTCAGTAAGTAAACTACTGTATACTTTTCCAATTATACTAAGAAGACAAAGGCCTCTATGATTAACACACACTTCTTTTACCCCTTTTCCTTAGTACAGGGGAATAATTATACCTGACTTCTAATTCTCCGGGACTCTACCTTCCTCCCAGGCCAATCTGCACTTCTTCCACATCCATTCTACTATATCTCTCCCCCATGCTTCTGCATTTCACCACACAGTCCGTAAATTTCTGGGGCTTTCCCCATTTTGACTTTCATTGCTTCCACATCTTCCATTCTATTGATTTCTTCCTCTCTTCTCACATCCCTCCTTCTCCCAGCCATTCCCCAGCCACTTATACTCGCATTACATTCACTCTCTATGTTCAACAATTCCTTAAAGTGTTCTCTCCATCTGCTCACTTTTTCTCCCTTCTCCACTAGCAATCTACCATTTTTATCTTTCACTTCCCAACTAACTTCATTGCCACCCTGTCTAACTCTCTTTACCTCTTTCCAGAACATTTTCTTACATGCCCTTCACTTTACACTCAAATTCCTTCAAAATTTCTCATCTACTCTTTTTTTACTCTTACTAATCCTTTCATCTCTCTCTTCCTCTCTACATATAATTCTCTCTTCTGTCTCTCAACTTCTTCCATGCCCGTATTTCTCATCCAGTCATTATATGTTTTCTTCTTTTGAAAAGTCACCCCAAGAAGTGATGGCAGAGTTTCAGATTGCTTCGGACACTCTGCACTGCCATGTGTTCCATGAAATCTTATTGAATTCAAGGCAAAAAAAATTCTATACTTCATCATGTCATATTGAAAAGAAAAGAAAAAAAAAAAACGTAGTGTATCACGGTAAGTATTATGAGAAATAAGTAACATGAGGAAATGATATATTTTAGAAGCTAACCTGGAACATATGTTTCCCGATTTGAACGTGTAATGTATTACTCCACGCATGGTGCACAGTATATGCCTGTGCTCATGTTTATGTCCCAGGATTTCAAAAGCTAATTATCTAGTTTCGAAGGCCAACCTAGGAAATTCTCGTGAATGCAATATGCTACTTGCTTTTCAAGTGCTACGGTGATGATATAAGAACAATAAGGATGCCGCAAAAATTATTCTTAGTGAGGATACCCTACCCAAAGCTGCAGCAAGACCTTTTCTTCCCCTTATTCCTTGCCACCCCCAGCACATAATACGTGTAATTAACTACTGCATTCCCTGTTGATGCAAAATTACTAGGTATGACAGATTATTTCTTTTTCTCTTACACTAGGCAGTAAACAGGACTAAAACATGGGCTTACACATTCGTGCAGTGCAAAAGCACATATTTGTTTGATCTTTTAAATCTGGAATATTTTTCATTTTAAATAAACAGCTATGTCCTGTCTAACTGAAAATCCTGATTTGGAAGTTTTGAACTCACTGATAATGTTTATGGCATTTTATTACTCTTACCAGTCGTTCAGGCACCGAAGATACTAGACTATGACACAAGTTTGCATTCTCCATGGAGCTCCGACTCTTGGCAAATTAGTGAGGTTCTTTTACATTTCATTCAGTGATAGTTCACAGGCTTATACTTAGTTTTCCACAGAGTTTTCTTAGTGGAAAAATGTCCAAATGCAGTGTAACAGCTGCATGTCTGTGAGTAAAAGCTGTCTTCACTCACGTTTGTTGATCGAACCATTTAAAATAGCCTACTAACTTTATGCCACATCCCCGCTCTCTGTCGTCGTCCATGGACACAACAAAAACAGAAATAAATGAACTTTAACCCGCGGCGTCCCATCGACGTGAATTAACGTCTACACGTTTTGTCACTGCCAATCCCATGGACATTCATAAACACGAATCAATTGCAAGGTCTCTAATTTGCACAATTTTCAATTTTCACGAGTGATTTTTGGTACGTATACATGGGACACCTTCCTCTACAAGATGCCAGGGAGGGACAATGCTTTACCCAGCATGACCTCCCCCCCCCCAGCACGCCATTGTCTCAGCAATTCACCTGTTACCAGTGACCTGGCCAGTAAAGCCATGTCATGCTACGGTACGAAATTCAGGGCCAGAGTGATTCCCCAATCGATGACAATGTGGAGGACAAACTTTACATAGCATTAGAGGAAGACACAGTCAGAAATGATGATCAGGTAATGTTGCCAAAAAAGGTCAGGTATGTTGATGTGTTTCATGAGTGAAAACAATGCTTATATTGCCCATATTACTGTGTGAAAAAACAATATTCTCTCATACTCCATATAAATTCGTACCAAATAAATTAATAAATACTGTTTATGAGTGGTGAGGAATGGTTACACTCCCACAGAACTCGTTTTCTTTGGAGCCAGCCTGATAGAAAACACAGTAAAGTGAGGAGGTACTGCTACCTGTTTCGAGTATTTTAAACCTCAGGTGAATGATTTCTCTATGATTTATCGATGTTTCTCACCAAAAGCGGAGGTTTGAGCCAAAAAAAAATTTCCAAAAATGGTCGGGATTGGGGGGAGGCAGTGGTGGAAAAGTGGTTGGGATGGGGCGGGTTAACTATTCGCCAGTAGTCTAACGGTAAATATTTAATAACTGAAAATGATAGAGTTTCATTGTTTACCTAAGGCCTTTTCTTTACAGTCTAATGCTACCAAAAATAATTGCTTGCTACCACACTAGAATTAAACTCTGCAACTTATTCATGACTGTCCTTGAGCGATAATTCTGAAATTTCAATTAGTTCCGTTTAGGATGTCTTATTATCATAACTAACAAACTGTTTCCTACAATTTTGAAATTCAAAAGTATACTGTCATTTATTTATTGTTTTCTATTACTATTTTACATAATAGGTGTCTTCTTGCAAAGATGTAGGAGGAGTATTATCCATTATCACTGACCCAAACCTTCTGGATACTCCGCCGTCACTTCTTAGGCCGACTCTACCACAGCGTGTCTCATCTTCATTCCACCATGTTGTTCCTCACTCCCCATTTCGTCTTCTCTTCACCACACACACCACCTCACATGCTGCACATATTTCTTCTGTGAATATCTTGCACACACCTTCCACGTCCCCCATCTGGTCCAATCTATATATACCCAATCACTCCTCCACTTCTCTCTTTTATTCTGCCTTTTCCTCATCCTCCTGTAACCTTTCCACTCTCCTTGCTATACTCCTTCCTCTGATCCTTCCCGTCTTCTATTTCTTCATTTTACTTGGACTTTGATTCTCACCACCACCTAGTGGTGGTCAGAAAGTTCACTTCTCCAACCCCTATATGCTCTTGCTTCCATTACACACCTTTGCACCCTTTCATCCACACACAGATAATCAATCATTGCCTTCCTTTCATTAGTTCCACCATCCACCTTTCTGATCACTCGCCATGTATACCTTTGGATCATTTTGTGCCTGAAGAGGGTATTGGCTATCACCAACCTCCTCCCGGCACAAATGTCCACTAAAGCACTGCCATTCTCATCTGTCTCAGTAGGCACACCCCACTCACCAACTACTCCATCCATCTTTACATCCCCTACCTTACCATTCATACCACCAATCAAAAACACTCATTCCTTTCAAACTTTTCCCTGCACGCTTCCACATTTATCCAGAACTCTTCTCTCATTCTGCATGCACGATATTGCATTGGCGCATACACGCACACAATCGCCCACATTTGTAGTCCAACTTTCAATCTTACTCACACAATCCTTGAGCCAACTGATCCATACTCTTTTATATTCTCCTTCCATTTGTTGCACACAACAATACACACTCCTTCTTTTGCCCTCTTATTCTCACCTACTCCTGCACATATACCCCATCCATACTTCCATTCTCTCACACCCTCTTCTCTCCGTTTAGTTTCAGTTAGCCCACGTACATCCACTTTCGCACCTTCAAGCACCTGAACAATCTCTCTTTCACCTCATCTTTTGCACCCCTTACATTCCATGTTGCCATCCACATCATATCCTATGTTTGGTCCTTGGTTGTCACGTTTTGGTCTTTTGGTCAGTCCTGGTCCGAGGCTTCTTGTTCGTATTATTAGTTAGTTGTTTTCCGGGGAGGGGCACTAACCCTCCGCCAACCCACTTGCTGTCATGTAGGGAACATGTGTTGGTTGGTTACAAGGTTACCACGCAGCAATGTAAATGCTCTCCTGGTTTACAGGAAATCATTTGGCTTGCCATTCATTGTAGAGCTACATATCTATATATACTGTACATATATATATATATATATATATATATATATATATATATATATATATATATATATATATATATACATTAATCCCCGTACTTTCCGGACGCCCACTTTCCAGACACCTCACTTACCAGACATTGTGGGCCTGGACCTTCGGAACCCAAAAATGGCCATAAAAAGAAAAAAATCCCTCCCAAATCCGAATTTTTTTTTCCCACTCGTAATTTGAAATTGCCGCGCGGCACCGAACTGCTGTTACACCACGGACCCTTCACCCCTTCCTTCCTCCCCCCTTCCCCCTCCCTTGTCAGGATTGCCATTTCGTATTTTTCATTACCAAATGTCAGCCAATTTGGTAATGAAAAATTCATTTGGTAATGAATCAGAATAATGCACTACCAAACGGAAAATTCACATTTATGAAGATACACAGGATGGAGATGGTGGATTGTTTGCTCTCTCTGATTAATTTGCTAGCCAACATAGCGTGAAAATAATCAACATGCTGTTAATTATAAGAAGAGTGATTACATGTATTTCCAAATGTATATATAATTAGTGAAGAATAAATGCAAGCTTTACGAATTTGGTAATGAAAAATTAAATTTGGTAATGAAAATTGAGGAGTTTGGTAATATGGCCATTGCGATCTGGCAACTCTGTTTCCCCATCACCAACACTCATCTCCAGCAGTTACTGCCTAACTTCGATCGCGAGTAGATTTTTATCGCAATGGAAGCCACACTTGCTAATGTTTTTGTGAATAAACAGTGAATAAACTGTAATACCTCACCACTAGACCACAAGTGAATTTACAGTGTTGTGCAGTGCTAAGAAATTAAAATTTAGAGTGCAAAGGATTAACTGTGGATTGCAAATTGGCGGTTGAAACTGGCGTGGTGCAGCTAAGAACAATGTGTGGTGTTAAACAGTTATAACTCACAGTGCAAAGAACTAAGTGCAGCACAACACTGGATTACTGTACGTGCTTCAAGAGCATTTTCACTGCCAAAACCTTAGAAAAGGCTGCCACAAACGTGCTGTAAGTACCCTGGCTGAGGAACAGTCACTTCTAATTACTCATTCTTTGGTTCCTTTTCATTTATTTCATGCTTTATGTCCATTATTGGTGTGAAAAGTGTCTTAAATAGGTTTAAATAGGTGCTATTCATGTCCGGTAGGGAGTTATTTAGGTGGCTTTCAAAGTTAGGCTGGGTTAGGGTCCTTAAGTACCAGCCCAGGTACTTATATATATATATATATATATATATATATATATATATATATATATATATATATCATGTAGAGGTGTATGGTATGTAGGAGGACTGCTGGGCCTTGATAGCAGGCTGTGAAGCCTATGCCCAGAGTCGGACACAAAAAATATATATATATATATATATATATATATATATATATATATATATATATATATATAAAATGAAGATACCGTACATCACAGCTATTGCAGATTTTTTTCAAAATTATGGTGTGATACCCGTCAATTCTTAAACATATCTAACCCAGCAAACAGATTATCACTTCTGGACAATTACACCCTATTTTATTATATGAGTCACTCCAGGTATTTTCGAGTTGCATATGCCAAGGCTATTTTAACACGAATCGATTTTCCTTTTATGCTATGTGTTTTGATGATGAAAATTACTAGGTTCAGAAAGAATTTTTTTAATCTACGAGAATAAATGTGTCACTTGCATGACCTTGGTTGGTCGTTTCCTCGTCAAAGCATGGTTAGGTTAGGATGTGGATTGTTAACCGTATTGTACTTTGTAGACGTTAACCTATTATATCATACATGCAATCTTACTAAATGAATATAATAAAGATTTTTTTTTTTTCTGGGAACAGTTCGAAATACGTTTTATGACATTATTTATCATTTATTTTCTGCATCACCTTACCTCGACGTGTATCGTCAAAACATGGACGGTTCCCCCTATTGTATGCCTTGAAGAGGTTTCTTTTTTATTTTATACTTGTACTCATGTTTACTGAATGAGTAAGATAAAGAATGTGTGATTGCTGACCATGACGCTCAGCTAGACCTGAAAATTACGATGAGTTTAACCATGCATCGTTTTCACCACCTAATCCCGAGGAGTCCCTTGGTAGGTCGTGTCCCTGTCAAAACATGGTTAGGATTGGTTAGGTTGTGGCTTTTAAGACGTTTTTGTCGGCTTTCAAGACATTTACCTGATATTTTGTACCTATATTTCAATTTACTGCATTAATGTAAAAAAAAGTATGATTGCCATGCGACAAAGCTGTTGCTGAAATTCGACTAAATTATCCGTGAATTGTTTCCATCACATCACACAAAAATATTGTTTAGCCTGCATTATATGTCGAGCCTATCGCTTTCTTTTTCTTTTTTCTTTTTTTTTACGCAACTGCCAACATTTGCACCCACCCCAATCAAGCCCGGTCCTATTGCATAGGATTAAGCAAATAATGGAAAACGTCTTAGTTATAATTCTTTGACAAGGGAATCGTTGCTTTAATGGGTAATCATAAACCAGACATTTTTAGAATGTCTTTTCTTCTCTGTTTCCCTGTAATTTATCGGCCTCCATATTTTCCCTTACTGTTTATGTTTTATGAGCATCTTGACTCAGTTAAATGAGAAGCACTTAAGTAACATGATCAGAGAATCTAAAGTTTCGTTTATATTGTGTATTTAAGAACGGTATGTAGTATTTCGTACGTATGGTTTCAGGTCTGAAGCGGGAGCTTTCCACGTGGCTAGATTGGCTACCCAGGAGCTGGTTGTAGGTTTCTAACTACTGTATATGTGTGCTTTAATTACATCTGTGTAGTAGGGCTGCCTAGTTTAAGATGTAATTACATAGGTCCGGGTAGGCCAAGTAGGACAGATCTTGCAACTATATTTTTATCAAACCATTTTCTTTTTCTTTGAATAATTATGAAGGCAAAGTGTAAAGGTTCTGCACCTCCCAAAATATAGCGTTTTTCTAGCTTACGACGCGTGACTTCTCCTTATAAGTTTCCCATAACCTTAGAAAGCTGAGCAATTGACACTGACAGCTCCTTTAAGTGTAATCTGAAAATATACACATATCTTAAGGAAGTGCTCAGGTCGTTTCTGCCGTTCAACATGACCTTGTAAACAAACACTGAACACGTAACAGTACGCTCTCTATAGAATGTTTTCAGGTTGTAACTTGCATAATGTAGCTCGAATGGTCCTCTAAATATGCAGGAAACATCCCTTTTGTTGCGAAGAGTATGGGGCCTAAAACGCTCGTGTACGAGTTTTCGTTTTGGGGTTATGACTGACGAAGAGAGAGAGAGAAAAAAAATGAACCGAGCTCGCGACTCCTATCAAAGCAAACGAGACTGTTCGAATAGCAAAGCACATAAATAGCTGTCACTGAAATCTGGGCCATCCCTGTACAGTAAGGAGTACTGTATTTACTAATGACAGCGGTGAAATGGACTGATGATGCAACAGTTAATTTAGGAGACCAGCATAGTTCAGAAAGAGGTGACATTTATAATACTTTATGTTGCTGAGTTTTCACATTCATAACAAAACACTCAAACTTCTACAGTCAGCTCCCAGTTGAATCATTATTATTGTCTGGTTAGCATGAGTGAAGTACTGGAGGTGGTCCAATGTTAGTAATGGTACTGACAATCTCGTGTTTCTGGCACCAACTTTCAGCTAAATATAATAATCTGGCATCAGTTGGAATGTCATACTAGAGATGACAGCACCAAGAATGTATACCTATATCCATGTATGTATGTATTTGTGTACAATATGTATGACAGGGTGTAATTAAGGGAACTGTTAGGAAGAGGCGATATGGATGAAGTCAGGTTCGTTGGCGTCTGTCTTACAACCCTGTAATTTTCATGCCACACCATCTCGGCTTCAGATTGACATGTGACATTTCCCACTTTATATGGACTGGTGTGGCGGTACCTGAAGGGGAAGGAGGAAGAGAGAGAGAGAGAGAGAGAGAGAGAGAGAGAGAGGATGCGGTGGGAGGGAAAGACGAAAGTAGGAAAGGTCAAAGAAGTTCTGGAAATGGAAAGACAAGTTTTCCTCAAGACAGAATAAATCGAAGAACTGAAGGTGAGAGTGTTGGGTTAACCGAAGGTGAGATGCTGGAAGTGGGAGGGAGTGGTAGTGGGGAGTCGAGAGCTACAGTGTCTCACTTTCTGCCACAGTTTCTGACTGAAAGTACGCGATATTCATGATTCACGCCAAACAAAGGCCTGTTTTAGTTGGTTCGCAACTCATATAAACTGTACGAATAACAAAGTTATCTTGAACACCTCCCTCTTACACTCCAATAGAACTTCAAACTACATGGTCAGTTCTGGATAACAGGTCTGAGTGAAATCCTTGGCTACGACTTCCCTATAGCCTGGGTTAGGGCTCGAGGGTGAATGCACTCTATGACTCAGAACTGTACTGCAGCATCTGACACCGCACACTGCCTTACCTTACACTGATCCACCTCACGCGGCTACACCTCACATTGTCGCTCCTTCCACCACACTTCCCAACTCACACTGACACACCATCTACCTCATACTGCCACACCTCCCACCTTATACTACCACACCTCCCACCTCATACAACCACACGTCACACTGCCACACCTAATATTACCACACCTCCCTCCTTATATTGCCAAACTTCACACTGCTTCACCTCGAACTGACACACATAACACTGCCACACCTCACACCACCACCCCTCACACGATATGCTGTCACATCTCAAACAGCCATGCCTCATACACACTTCACACTACAACTCCTCACAGTCTGTCGCACTGCTCTCTGAGTCTCGGGTTAGCTCTAGGTTTATTAAACATTTTCTCTATTTTGAACGCATACAAGCAGTTTATTCAGGTTTACACAAGACCGTTTGCCGTAGATGACAGAATTCCTGACATGGAAAGGGTGGAGCACATTATCACCTTTTTTCCGTGGTGTAGACCCTTTGTAATGTATTCACTCTGAAAGGAAGTGCTTAAACAGCACCAAAATATTTATTTTATTTTATTTAGGACTACTGTATGCCAAATGGCTTTGTTTGAGAACGGTTATCGTAAAAATCGTGTCATTTCTATGAGGACCTAAGTATGAGAGAATATTTGAATATATATGTTTTACCGAAATGCATTTACTGGTTTCGTGATTACCTTCACCAGCTAGTTGGAGACGTCTATGAATTGACCCCAGTTTGTTTCTTTGTGTTCATCTAATATTTCAAAATTTATCGATGGACTGCAATGATATTTTTGAGGACATGTGGGTCTTGGGCCTCGGAAGATTTGTTTACATTTTCGTGATGATCCGAGTTCGAGTGTAGGAGACATCTCAAAAAGTTATTGACGAATTTCAATAAATCATATGAATATATGGGTCATGGGCCAAAGAAGAGTTGATTAGAATTTGGTGGATATCTGAGTTCTCAAGTAAAGGCACTTACATTGTGATATTAATAATGTGTTACTGATTGAGGTGTGTGTGTGTGTGTGTGTGCGCGTGTGTGTGTACCTGCTTTGATCTACACAGAATGTGTTCGACATTGAGTTTAGGCTTGTGTTAGTGTTTTTGCATTACAAGTGTTTGTATGTTTGTTTGTTTGTGTGTGTATGTGTGTGTGTGTGTGTGTGTGTGTGTGTGTGTGTACCTGCTTTGATCTACACTGAATGTGTTCGACACTGAGTTTAGGCTTGTGTTAGTGTTTTTGCATTACAAGTGTTTGTATGTTTGTTTGTGTGTGTGTGTGTGTGTGTGTGTGTG